>NW_006160204.1:1695282-1743985 GCF_000334495.1 Tupaia belangeri chinensis
AGTGAATGGCCGACGCGCCCAAAGATAGCACCGGTGGACTTGAGTTACAAGTGAGCTGCAGTGTTTGCTCTCAGACTTTAACTGTGAGTCTGTCCAAATGGATCCCTACAACTATATCCTATTCTATTACACAGGACTCTTGGTTGAGGAGGGTTCTGTAATTTTAGGTTGCATTGTCAGTAGCATGCATCCATTTTATTTCGTTGAGGCTTCCATTTTACATGACATTTTACCATCCACAGGTCAAATTTTCATGCTACAACTATGGTAGTGTGCATTTGCATAGTGACTGAATATTATCTTTCTGCCATTTGAGAAACTAATTAAATATTCTGCTTCTCTGAATCCTGGGTAATTAATGAAGTGTGTAAGAATTAGCAGCTGGAGGTAGCACTTTGTAAATTTTATTTTCGTTTTTCATTGTCCCCAGTCAGTGCTTAAAATAAGCAAGTCATTCATTATTTTCTCCACTTTAGAGCTTTAGTTTTAACAAATGCAGGAGACTAAAGAAAATAAAAGGGATTAGTTAAAACTTTGTTTCTATTTTGTTTTTATTTGTCAAATACCTAGTTCAATAAGAATTTACATTATCATATGTGAGGGATTCCATGCTGATGGATAACTGAACAGGTGCCATCACCAGAATGGGTTGAGCAGACAGAACATACACAGTAGGAAACAGATTTGGCATCTATTGCAATGATTTTCAGTCAGAAACTGTAATATTCTGTATCTAAGTTGTCAGTTTTCAAATTTCTCTGTATATGCTCACTGGAAATAGAGATAAAGTCAAATTTGAAAGCAAAAACACCATCTTAAACATGTACATATGTACATAGAACAGTGTAAGTCTATCTCCTTCCTCTGTGCCTGCCCAACTCCTATATCCAAGCCTTACCTCCTGTCAAGAGCTTAGATCCAGAATCGTAACAACTTTCTTAAGTGAAGAACTTCTTCCAGTGGTTTTCTGAAGTGTTCTTATCTACTAGATAACTGTTGTAACACTTCTTTCTAAAAGTAATTTTGATGTAACTGTTCTGGAGGATTAACTATCGATTTCTATCTGAGTACATTTATCTCATGAGTATCTTCATTAGAAAACTTTAAAACAGTGCAATATTCTAAGCACATTATAAATAAGGCAATTTTCTACTGTCCTTGCAAACCACCATGAGCCAAGGAGTGGTTTACACTTTTCTTCTTAATTTTTTTGTTTGTTTGTTTTAATTTACTGTAGTATGTGTGTGATTTCCAGAGAGCAATAAAGAGAAAGTGAGAAAGCTCCCACCGGGAGAATAACCAATCCCTTTTCTTCTCCTCCATGCTCTTCAGGATTTTGGTCACATATGCAAATGGACCTAGTATATTTTCCAAGCCATCAGGTTCAGAACTTAAATCACACAGTCGGCCATGTGGAATCTAGTTGCCTTAACCACCATGCCACCAATTGGCACACACTTTCTTCTTAATCGTTATCAGTGTCTAAAATGTTGTCCTACCTCTTGTGAATTTTAAGTGCCCTAGAATAGTTCCATAGCTGAGAACACTGGCCACATTTCCTTTCTTATGTATAAGTAAAACAATACATTAAAAGGAAAGAAAGTGGAGTTATAGAGCACAGCAACCCAAAGATACCAGATGTCTAACAAGACAGGAAAGGTGTTCTAATTGATGCAAGGTGTCTACATGTCTATGTTAATATCAACCTCTTAGACTAAAACTCCAAGTCTGCAAATGTCAGAGCTTTCTAAGGTTAGGGGAGTTCAACACACACACACAAAGTAAATTCTCTTTAGAAATAAAAGGAATGATAAATTAACTCTGATTAAAGAACCTTTTTCCCTGCCTTGAAAATTACTGAAGCTCCTCCCTTCAAGGAACCACAGTCGGTTTCCTGTCCTTCACTTGATGTGATGTTAATTATATACCTGTCAGCCTACCTACTCTATTTAGAAAGCGAGTTGCACATTTTTCCAACAACCCACCACTTAGTTCTCTTCCAATTTTTAAATAGTGCTGACTGGTACTTTTTAATTAAGATTTGACAGTTGAAATTTGCATTCCAAAAGCTCATTGAATTCTATGGAATTAGATTGCCTGGTTTGTCTTATACACACACCACAATCATTCCTAGACCACTTTGTTGAATATACCAATAGACACTCCTGTTCGTGGATTTCTACAGCATACATTCTGCAGAGTATAGACAATTTGGCTTTTAAATTATTGCAAATGAGTATTTGCAATTTGATGTTCTGTTAAGTAGTGTAATTTGGCATGGTATGGAATTTGTGTAACTATTAAAATACTTGTCCTTGTCCTATTCATTAATAATTTAAATTAGCTACAAGCAAAGTAATTTGTTGCAGCTTAGTAGACTTTAATCTCATAACTCTGTGGCTAATGGTGAGATTTCAGAATGTATTAAGTGATACATAAATAGAAAGTTAAATTTTTAGTTCACAAAAGGAAAATCTAGAATGGTACATTATGCTAATGGCCAGCTGCTAGTATTTGTAATAACCATATCTGAAGCCTGTATTCCAAACAAAAGTTTAAAAATGCACATAGTCTCATTTTCTAAATAATTTAGTAGCATATAAAACAAACATCAACTGTCAAATACAGCACTAATAAATTGTGCTCATAGTAGAAATCATTTTTGTCAAAGCCTACAGCATTTGAGCATATTTTCAGTTATATATTGAAATAACATCATATTACATATACTAAACACTGTGATAACAAGTGATTGAATTAATCATATTTAAGGGAAGCACTCTAGTGTTATTCACCTAAGAAGTTATTTCTAAACTGTACATACATATATAATTCTACTGATAATTTAGAGAAAGAATATAAAAGGCATTAAGTAAGTAATCAAACCAAAATTGTGATGTGGATTTATCTGAAGTTGCAAAGACCTCAGTATACTTGACACTGCTAATGTAAAGAGGACTAGATTTGTGGGAGAAAAAGCCTTTGCTCTCTGAAATAGACATCAACTTTACTTAAAGAGATAAAAAAAAATTATACAATATGAGTAACATTTTTATAAACTTATCAAGTTGTTTTTCATTTCTTCCTAATCATCAAACTGCAACAATTTCATATTGAAATTCTGAAGATGTTACTGACTAAAAAAATTCCCCAGATCTTTTCAAAAGCATTCCGTCTATGAAACATAAAATCCAAAATGGAGACGAGCAGATGGTATAGCAGTTACATCACTGGACTCCCACGTAGTTGACAGTGGTTTGAGTCCTGAACCCAGCAGCTTAAAACTAATGCTGGATATGTGTGTGCACTTACCCAAAATCTTGGGAGGATAATGGAGGAGGAGGAATTGTGGCATGGCCATTCTTGGGGGTAGAGGGGGGGGATTTCTCATTTTCTGTCTCTCTAGTGGACATACATGCCGTATAGCAAAAATCTCTCTAAAAAAAAAAAATTCCAAAATGTCTAGAATACATTATGAAAATTTTTGACATGCAAAAAACAAGAGGTATTAGACCAATTCTCAAGAGAAAAGACAATTAAGAGAAGCTAACTCTACTATACTGCAAATGTTAAGATTATTAGTGTAATAATCTGTTAAAATTAACAAAATGCCCCAGACTAAGTAGTTTAAATAACAAAATTTGTTTTCTCACAGTTCTTGTTGCTAAACACCCAGATCAAAGTGCCATGTTTGAGGACAAGCATTTGGTGTAATGGCTATGTTGCTGGACTCCCATGTAGCGCCCGCAGTTTGAGTCTTGGACCTTTGGCTTAAACTCACCCCAGGCACGTGTGCGTGCGTACCCAAGATCCTGAGAGAAGAATAGGGGAGAAGGGATTGCAGCATGGCCATCCTCCCTGGGAGGTTATTTCTTGCTTTCTGTCTCTCTGTTTCTGGCAAGCAGATACGCCCTATAGCAGAATCCTCTCCAAAAAGAAAAAAAAAAAAGAAAGAAAGAAAAGAAAAGTGTCAGGATTGTAGACTGGTGAGGTCTCTCTTATTGGCTTATAATTGGCTGGTTTTTTTCACTGTGCTCTCACAAGGCCTTTTGTGTCTGTGTGTGCCTTTAGCAAAGTGGATATCTCTGTTATCACTTCCTTTTATAAAGACACCAGTCTTGTCAAATTAGGGTCCCACACTTATAACCACATTTATTTGATTTGCTTAGTTATCTCTTTAAACATCCTACCTCCAACTATAGTTACATTGGCCATGCCATAATCCCTTCTCCTCTATTCTCCTCTTGGGATTCTGGGCATGCACACATAAACACCCAGCATGATTTTCAAGCTACCACTTCCCAGATCAAACCATGGAGTTGGCCAGGTGAGATCCAGCCATCTTAACCTCCATACCACCTTGCTAGCCCCAATTCTTCTTAATCTGTATTTTTCCAAATCTATTTCTTCCAGAAATTTTCTTCTCCTTAAACATAATGCATACATATATGATATAAAGATAGTTCCTTTTTTTTTTTTTTTGGAGAGGTTTTCGCTATAGGGCGCATGCACTCACCAGACAGACAGAGAGAGACATAGAGACAGAAAGCGAGAAATCACCCCCCAGAGGGGATTGTCACGCCACAATCCCTTCTCCTCCATTCTCCTCTCGGGATCTTGGGCACGCATGCACACGCACCCGGCGTGAGTTTTAAGCCACCAGGTCCGGGACGCAAACAGCGGTCGACTACGTGGGAGTCCAGCGACATAGCCATTACGCTAACTGCTGGTTCCCTAAAGATAGTTTCTTAATTTCTGTTACCTGCTTTTGTTTATAGCATGCTATAACTATGTTTTTCAGAACAATGTTTTAGAATCATGACAGTATTTTACTAGTGGAAAAGAATATAGGTATTTTAAAGACAATTTTTAGTAACCAGTAAGTGAATTTTAAAATTCCCTTTTTGTCTTTAACTCCATAGAAAAATTACAATTTTTTCTTTACCACATTTTTCTACCTTTAGTCTCAAATGCCATCAAGATCCAGATAAAAAGCAACAATTTAAGTAGTTCAATTTCAGGAGAAAGTATGCTAATGATTATTAAGTTCACAAAAATTATGTTGACTACCATTTTTTTGTGATTCAGTCAGACCCACTACATGAAAACTTCATTGCTATTTTTATCTTAATAGGAATTATTGCTCATTATAACTTTTTAAATTTTAAACTACTATAAATTTCCATTATTACAAATTATTTTACATGAAATATTATACCATCATTCACTGCCCTATAAAAAAATCAAGTTTCTTCCCCAAACTTTTCTTTCTTACTTGCTTTTTTCTTTAACCTAACAATTCTGCGACACCAGGCACTTCCAAAACCCCAGTCATAAACTATCTTTGGTAGATCCAAGTCTATACAGTGGGGTGAGAATAGGGTCTGACCTCTTGCTGTCCCCTGTGATAAATTGAGGACTTTGTGTACCATATTGTTATCTTGAGCACAACTGTGTTTTCAGACTTTTTAAATCCCTAGATTATTTTTAAAGCATCAGGAAGGTTGAAATTCAAAACCTTTGAAATGGTCCTCTGAAGGATAAGTCGTATATACCTTTAGTGCCTCGTACAGTAATCTCCCTTATGCTCTTTGGGCTCACTAGAAATAGAATGATCATCATAATAAAGCCTCAGAGATCAACAGGAACAGTGGAAGCAAGGCCATGAATGCAGAGCTCACAGAGCTGTCACTGATGGCGCCTATAACTCTGTTTCACTGCCCCAAGCTGCAGGCCAGGCAACAACTGTTTAGTTTCTTTTGCTGGAAGCACTGAGCTCCGGGCTGATTTTCGGTGGCAGCTTTTGGGAGCTCAGTGTGCTTGCCTGTGCTCCAAGGTCTGAGCAGCAGGCTCACTGAAACCCATTAGGAGGTTGACCCACGTAGTCGACCACAGTTCGCGTTCTGGACCCAGTGGCTTTAAACTCATCTTATAACCAGAGTGTGTCCTGTGCATGTGGAGGATGAAATGCCAGAACAAGCACTTGCGAAAGCCTGACTGGTCCAAATTGTACCTACCATTCAAGGCACAGTTGATGGTCAAAATCTTTCAAAAGTCATGGGGGCAGAGGGCTGAGAACTTTGGATATGGATTCCAGAAAGGCAGGGTCAAGCTGACTAAGAACCAAGTGACTCTGGGAAAAATACTTAGCATTTTGAAAAGGTAATGATAATATCCTTTGGACAGATTTGTTACGAAAATGATAAAACATGAGAAAAGATTGGCTTATTATTAAGACATCTGTTAATGAACATAAAGATAATAAAAATTATTATTTTTTTGTTTGTTTTACAAAGACATTTAAACATTTAAAGGAAGAAATTCCATGGTGGGTTAGGATTAGAGCAGGTGTCCTGCTGGGTGCTGAGCAAGGCAGACTGCAAAATGGCTTCCCAGTGGTTCTGGCTTCTCATCATCACAAAGACTGTTTTTGTTTTGTTTTATTATTATTTATTTATTTATTTATTTATTTTAGAGAGATTTTTGTTATAGGGCACATGTACCTGCCAGAGAGACAGAAAGTGAGAAATCACCCCTCGGGGGGTTGGCCACACCATAATCCTTTCTCCTCCATTCTCCTCTCAGGATTTTGGGCACACACACACACACACACACACACGTGTCCAGCATGAGTTTTAAGCTGCCAAGTCTGGGACTCAAACCACGTGGACTATAGGAATCCAGCAATGTTATGCTATCTGCTGATCCTACAAAGAAGGTTTTTAACAGAAGTGGGTATGTGGTGGGGAAGTATGAAATAGGAATGAAAATGATCAAGTTTCTGTTTATTGACACCTAATGCTTGCCTGGCCCTACAGTAGATACTAAACACATATTTTCCCATCTTTATGCTAACCCTAAGAGGTAGATATTGTTAAGCACCTTTTGTGGGGGAGGAGATTGATGTCTGGAGAAAAATCACTTTAAGTTCTTCCCCAGTAAGTGGGAGAAGTGAAGTGAATTTTGGCCTCTGCCTCTGTATCCCATCTCTGTCCTGTAGTAGGTGAGGGACACTGTTGACACATGGGGGCTCTTTGTACAGTTCCATTGATTTTAACCAAACTGTACATTTTAATAATAGAGTTGTGAATGTGCAGTATGCCAGACACTATACTGAGCATTTTGTACACACTTTTTCTCTTATTTCTCACATCGATCATTTCTTGTTAATTTGCTATAGGGCACATGCTCATGCCAGAGAAAGAGAGAGAGAGAGAGAGAGAGAGAGAGAGAGAGAGGGGAAAAGTGAGAAAGCACCCCTAGGCGGATGGCCCTTTTCCTCCACTCTGTCCTTGGGATTTTGGGATTTTGAACACGCACCCACACGTACTTGTCATGTTTTTCAAGCCTCTAGATCTACGAGTTGAACTGCACAGAAAGCCATGTGGGAACCAGCCACTTTAACCAGGTCCACAATACACCATTTCTTTGTGGAAAATCCACTTTCATGCAAATTGTGAGTATGAAAGGATACATAGGAATGAAATGCATAACACAAGTTTAAATGATTCGGCTTAGGCTCTGACTATACTTCTAATTTTGAATTTTGGAAATATGTTCCAAAGACAGCATCGTTAGAATAAGTAGATTATGTCTTAAGGTGACTGTTTTTAAAGAGAAGGTACTTTCTGGGTATATACAGTTTTATATATTTAGGCTTCTTCAGCACATTCTTAATATATGTATCATGTAGTTTGTTGCCTTTTAATCACTATCTATTGCATTTAAGATACTGATTTCTTGTACTATACTCTAGTTTGTCTTCCCACCTAAACGATGAAGTTATTCGAGAACATATCTCCCCTATGACAGGTTCTATGTACTTGTAGCAAAACTACATCAAAAAAGGATAGGAGTTGGTTGGACTGACCCTGATTCCCTAGTGACAATTAGGGTTTGGAAAATGACATTATGATCTATTTCACCCATTAATTAAAGTTCCCTTTTAAAAATAAATTATTCAGATTCTGTGAACAATGTCAGTCCTTGGCCTTTGATCATTTCTCCGTATAGCTTTGCTGCAATTTTTTTCTTCTTTCTTTCCTTCCCACTCCCTCCATAAATGTCCTTCCTAGTGAAAGAGGACTGCTTCTAGAATTTACGCATTTTTTCAAGTCTGAGGGGAGCAGATTGAAATCTCAACTTTGGCTCTTCATTGCTTCCACCCCAACCCCCTATTCTCAAACTTATAATTGCATCCTCTGTTCTTGGAAGACTGTACTGACAGTAGTTTTATGACCCAGGATTTTTCAATTTCTTATCCAAAGCCAACCTCATCTCAAGTTCCTAAATTTATAGGCATAGGAGATGACATATGGGATTAAACTTTTGATAGATTTCCAACAGTGACCTGCCTTTGGCGGTAGCCAAGACTTTCTGTTGGGAGGAAATGTGGGGAAAACATGGTCTATTTGTGCAATGGGGCATCTTACTTTTTTGTCAGACAGTCCTTTCGGACCCTTTTTGTCCCTTATCCCTCACTGCCCTCCACTCAAACAACCACCAATGCTGGGGAACAGTTTACACTCAGAAGTAGATTCACTCACCTCTTGGAAGAGCCTCAAATGTTAGAGGTTAGGAAACCATGGAACTCCCATAAAAAACTAACAATGACCAAATAAAATAAAATGAAATGGTTTGGCCTGCTGCATGTGATTAAATGGCCATCTGTTCTCAGTGCTTTCTGGGTCTTCTTGTTCTTGTTCTAGATGTTGTATTGTTTGAAGAATTACCTCTCCCCACCTGTGTACCCCTGTACTTTCCACTGTAGGCTGCCTCCTGGCAAAGACTAATTGCACTGTTTTTGTTTTTGTTTTCATTTTGCTCCTCTTGGTTTTATCTTAGGGCTGCCATAACCTCTTTCTTTTCCATTGTTATAATCCTCATTCAGTTAGTTCATTTCTCATCATCTGTGAAGCATAACTTCTCTAAACATATTCATTACTCTTTCCTGGATTTCATCCCATTTTCCAGATTGCTTCAGGAGAACTTTACTCTTGAAAGAGTATCAGGAATGGTAAAACCATGTCGACAGTAGTATAAACAAATGCATTATCTTGTATTTAGGAGATTATCTTATTATATCCTTGCAAGTTCAATATAATATTTTATATTTTTCAGGTCGATATTCAAATACAAACTATTTCAAATCTGCCTGCTTACTAAGTATTACAAGAATTGATTTATTATTATGGAGCTCAGAGGTACCTAAAATGTTCATACAATTTGTTAAAAATCACTTTTCCCTTGTAATGATAAACATGGGATTTTTTGATTCAGCTATCAGCTTCAATTTATTTCTTTTCGAGAAAAGAAATACAGTATTAAGTCTAGGGCTTTGGAAATTAAGTTTTAATTAGAAATTATTTTCTCTTTTACTCTATTGCAGTATTTAACACAAATTTACATTTTATCATTGCTAGCCTGGGATAATTAGAATAGAAAAAGTAAGTCTGAATGCAACTTTAAATGAATATATACTCCCACAGAATGGCTTGTGTATTGGTCTTCATTAGGTTTAGCTACAAATATAAATTTCAGATCATACTTTTTTTAGAGAGACATTTTTGTTATTAGTCACATGTACTTGCCAAAGAGACAGAAAGTGAGAAATCAGCCCCCAGGGAGGCTGGCTACATCACAATCTCTTCTCCTTCATTCCCCTCTCAGGATTTTGGGCACTCATGCACCGACACCTGGCATGAATTAAAGCTGCTGGGTCTGGGACTCGAACCACGGTCGGCTACATGGGAGTCCAGCGACATAATCATTATGCCATCTGCTGTTTCCCAGATCATAGTTCTTACACTAAGAATTTTTCTTTGATAATGTTATTCTTAATAGACAAAGCTTTCCCCATTTGGTAAATATATCAGAATTCTCTTGTTTCTGTTGAATTGTTGACTTTTTTTCCTGCTTTATTTTAACTGAGTGCTTTCCTGATCTCATTTCTATTTTTAACTCTTGAAGTTCAACAATTTCATATTTGCATGTCTAGATATTTCTTATCTTAATAAATATCATATGGACATGCTTGATCTAAACATTTGGGTCCTTCTTCAGTTCAACTAATCTTTTATATTAGTACATTTTTGTTCCATTTGTTTCTGAATTACATACTAACTAGAAAACTTATCTATCATTTTCAGCATCTTTTCTTTGTCCTGTGAACTCTGGGAGACTTTTTAAATAATATTTCAACTATCTGGGACATATTAAAACATATTATTGATCTGGCTTTGTGTAGTCTAGATTCTGTTTATTATATCTAAAATTCTGTTGTGCACCATTTCTTCAAATTTTCTTAAGTTTGATATTTAGCTCATGCAATATACTATCATATCCTCTCATTTTCAATAATTTTTAAAATTTATATTGATTGCAAAAAATCATATTACATAGCTTTACCCTCTTGTCACTTCTAAGTGTTTAGTTTAGAAATGTGACATCTCCTGACATTGTAATAGTTCCTAACAGCTTCTCTTTGGCATGTTATTATATGTACAGTTCTAAAATGTGTTCAGTGTTCTCATAAACTATGAGGTATACAGGGGAAAAAAAAAAGAAACGTGACATCTACTTCCCAGTATTGTGTATTCAAGCCCCAGGAATTTTTTAATCTTGCAAAATTGAAACTCTATCCAATGAATAACTTCTCATTCTTTCCTTGTCCCAGCCCCTAGCAACCACCCGTCTATTAATTGTGTCTCTAAATTTGACAACACTGGATGTTGGATATAAGTGAAACCATATACTATTTGGCTTTTTGTGACTAGCTTATCTCGCTTAAACATTTGGTCCTCAAGGTTCATTCACGTTGTAGGGTATGTCAGAATTTCCTTCCTTGTTAGAGCCGAATAATATCGCATGGCATGTTTACACCATACTTTGTTTACCTACTTATAGTGGACACTTAGATTGCTTCTGCCTTTTCTCTGTGGCAAATAGTGCTGCTACAAACATGAATGTGCTATATCTTTTTTTTTTTTTTTTTGAAAATAAATATTGCTTTCCCAAACATTTCTATTTGGTAAAATGTTTGGAAATTTGTGAATACATTTTTTTAATGTAGCAATTTTTTGTTTTTAAGTATCTCACTTTTTTTTCCTCTCTGTTTACCTTTAAAAAAATAACAGATTATAGGCCAGTACATGGCGTGGAAGTTAAGGTAACTGGATGCCACACGGCCAACTTTGCAGTTTAAGTGTTGGACCTGGTGGCTTGAAAATCGTGCCAGGAGTATGTTCATGCATGCCCAAAATTCTGAGAGGAGAATGGCGGAAAGAGGATTATAGAATGGCCATCTGCCCTGGTGGGGGAGTGAGTGAATTATCACTTTCCCTCTCTTTTTCCCCCCTCTCTCTTTCTTTCTTTTTTTTTTTTTTTTGGAGAGATTTTCGCTATAGGGCACGTGCGCTCACCAGAAAGACAGAGAGAGATAGAGAGATAGAAAGCGAGAAATCACCCCCCAGGGGGGGATGGCCATGCTGCAATCCCTTCTCCTCCATTCTCCTCTTGGGTTCTTGGGCACGCATGCACATGTGCCCAGCATGAGTTTAAGCTGCTGGGCCTGGGACTTGAATCACGGTTGACTACATGGGAGTCCAGCGACATAGACATTATGCTAACTGCTGGTCCCTCTTTTTCTCTCTTTAGCTTTCTCTGGTGAGCACATGTGCACAATAGGAAACTAAAAAAAAAAAGGGAAAAGAAAGCATAGTTCTCCCCAATCTGCTGTGTGACTAGATTCTCAGCAGGTCCTCTTCTTATGATGTGAACGGCATTTGACACCTTCTATAAAAAGTAAACCGTAGTGGCAGCTGATAGAGGATTGTAATTCTACTTCAGTCACTCAATAGCCTGAGGTAGTTGGTAGGGAAGCACAGAACTTTTTTCTCAGCAAACTTTTTCTCTTTGCTTATTGAAATGGCTGAAAGAAGCACTTGTTTTCAATATCTTTTCCCCACCTGGCCTGCCTTGAGACTGATGATACAGTGATTCCTTGTATTTTCCAAGAATTTCTTTGCCTATATTTGACTGATTGACCCAAATTTGAGCAGATATTCTACATTTTCAGAAATTAAGTCTTGTATTAAATAATAATAACATCTTATTCATATGTTAATGAATCATGTATTTGTCCACCAGAACAACACAGTTTAGATCATCCAAAATCTACACTTGAAGATTTTATATATATATATATATATATATATATATATTAACTGCCCAGGTTTTTAATGAATTTCCTTGGCATGAGGTAACTCTATGATTGGTAAAGTAGACCTTTCAACCAATTAAGATTTTATCCCTCGATTGAAAAGTGTTGGAAATGAATTAAAAACTGTTTTACAGCTTTAAGGTAAAATATTTTATAATACCTTATTTTTCATCAGATGAATTAAAAATAGTTGAGGGAGCCCGCTTGCCAAATGAAGGGGAGGCCCACTGCCACAGGATGTCACTGTTGAATGCTATTCCTCCACCATGTGACCTGCTGGTTGTTACAAGCAGAGCAGTCTACCAATGTGGTTCCCAGGACATGATGGATTGTACCCCACAGAGGACAGATCTATGGAGACTCTGTTCTCTGAGTGTCTGCTCACTGAGCTGTCTCCGCTGCATTCCCCAACCCTAACCTAGCTCCTGCCCCTGGTTAGACACATACCTACTCCCTTCACAGGCTCTCCTTGGAATATCTTGAGTGTCTGCTCTTAAGTAACATAATTCCCCATCATTCTAGGCTCTGGGAACTCAACCAAGATACAGTCTACTGCTTTCCTTATCAACCCTAGAGAATTAAGAGGAGTGATTTCATTTACACCCAAGCAACAGATCGTTTCATATCTTCCAAGGGAGTCTGAGATTGTTTTCCAAGTTAATCAATGTCTTCCCTGTAGTCTTTAAACACAGAAATTTTAAATTGACAGTTGATGAAAGGGGCTTGATTTCAACCAAAACAAGTCAATCATTCTTTGGGGGAAAAATAAAAGACACCCCGTTTTTCTTTTCT
Organism: Tupaia belangeri chinensis; assembly: GCF_000334495.1. Taxonomy (NCBI): domain Eukaryota; kingdom Metazoa; phylum Chordata; class Mammalia; order Scandentia; family Tupaiidae; genus Tupaia; species Tupaia belangeri. The sequence continues at coordinate 1,708,295 of NW_006160204.1, forward strand.
GAGGTGTATGTGAAGGATTGAAGGGATATCTTCCATGCCTTAACATTTTAGCCAAAAGATTTCCCTGTTAATGTTACAGATATAGCAGAGAAGGAAAGCGATATTTCCTGAACAGATGATGTGCATGCCTGTTCCTCTGAGATGATCACTTTTACACAGAATCAATGTACTACACTTGTTATTCACAGGACATGGTAAATTTTTTTCTAAGTATATCTAACTGATTGGCTTCCCACAAAATGCTTCTGATGCTTTTATATTATTTAAGACACAGAATTTCTTTGAAGAGCTATCCTTTAGAATGAAGGTACCTTTGTGCTAATAGTCATGATAACAGTACTAACAGAACAAAAGCTTAATATTTTTTTCCTTTTTGAGCAATAAAAATCCATTGTCCCCAGTGAGGGTCATGCATTAGAATCAAAGAGAAGTAATTTAGCATACAAGAAACCATAATGGGGTACTTTCTCTACATTACCAGTAATCTATCTTACAAAAGGGGACCAATATGTATTAATTTGATCCAGGACACAATGTGTGCATGTAAGTAGAATTAGATATGCTTGATACATAAACATATTTAAACACCTTAATAATCTGTGGGCCAAATAATAGGATGCTAATTCACATGTGAGGAAAGGGAGTCACAATGACAATAGTAACTTGTCATGATTCACATGACTTGTCATTGGTGGAGATGGTGTTTGAACGTGGATCAGATTGGTTCCAAGCTCATGTTCTTCCTCCATGTTACACTCTTTACCATGAAAAATATTCCTTAAAATTTCAGTAACTGAAAATTCTTATCCCTCTATGGTATATAAACCATTTTCTTTTTTAAAAATAGTTTCTTTTAATTATTTATTCATTCATTTTATTTTAATTTGATCAGAGAGAGACACAGAGAGAAGGAGAAAGTGAGAAAACAAGCCGCCAGGCCCAAGACTTGAACCGTGGTCAGCCATGTGAAAGTGTCCAGCACCTTAACCACCACACCACCTGCTGGCCCCCATAAACCACTTTCTTACAACTCATTAAAGTTCTCAACAGTCACGTGAGAGATCGAGAAGTATTGAGTTATCAGAAGAATCACGACGTATTTTTCTATGCAAAAATGTGTCATGACTTTTCAGACGACCCAATATTATTGCTCCCATTTCACAGATGAAAAGAAAAAGGTTCTGAGAAGCTGAGTAAATTAACTGAAATTCATTAGCTAGTAGATTGGAAGACCAAGATCTTGAGACTTTCAAAGCTTCTTTGTAGGTGCACTTGGACAGACCCAATGCCACCTGGGAGTTCTTAAAAGAATGGGGTCACTGCAAGAGAACAGAGTACCTCAGGCTAGGGCAACCAAATGAGGTCAAATGGCAATTATTTAAAATTAAATAGTAGGGAAATCATTTTACTATTGCTCTGGTAATTGGTTTAGTGCAACTTATATTTAAAACTAGACAAATGGCATGAATGAGACATCAAAGCAAGTAAAATACATAAGCAATCCTAGTTATTCTGTAAAATAAGAAATGGTAAGATAAACACAAAACTGTCTCTTCAGACCTGTAAAATCATAATAGAATCATTGTATAAAATACATCCTAGGTTGTTCAGGACTTCATTCACAATTCTGGACTGCTATATTTTGTTTACCACTGTATTTTAGGGCATAGACATTGTTACCATGTAGTGTTATTTCTTCAGTTTTGTATATTAAATAATGGATTCCAGATTATTTTGATTTTTGTCTTGTTTGGGTTTGTGTGGCTAATTTTTGTATGTGTGTGACTGCTATGATTTGGATATCGTTTCTCCTCAAAGGTTGATGGGCTGGAAGGGTGGTCCCAATGTAATGGTGTTGCAAAGTGGTGGGACTTTAGAAAGAGGGGTCTGGCAGGTGGAGGTTGAATCATGAAGGCACCACTTTCATGCCTAGATTAGTACTCAAGAGAGCAGGTTGTTGGGACCAGCAGTTAGCGTAATGGCTTTGTTGCTGGGCTCCCGTGTAGTCAACTGTGGTTCGAGTCCTGGACCCGGTGGCTTAAACTCACACTGGGCACGTGTGCGTTCATGTTCAAGATCCTGAGAGGAGAATGGAGGAGAAGGGATTGTGGCATGGCCATCCCCTCTGGGGGGGGAGGGTTTGGGGCCTGGCCCTCCCCCCGGGGGGGGGGGGGTGATTTCTCGCTTTTTGTCTCTCTGTCTTTCTGGCAAGCGCATGCACCCTATAGCAAAAACCTCTCCAAAAAAAAATAAAATAAAATAAAATAAAAAAGAGAGCAGGTTGTTATTAAGGTAAGATGGCTACCCACAGGTTGCTATCTATCTTGAAACTTTCCCACTGATATTTTGGCTTCTCTTTGCCATGTTGTGATGTAATAAAAGCTGGTCAGTTGCCTGCCCTATGACTCTGGACTTCCCAGCTGCCAGAACCATGAGTGAAATAAATCTTTATTCATAGTAAATCATCCAGCTTCAGGTATTTCTATTTAGCAACACAATGATGATCTAAACCACTGACTTTACCATGCCTCTGAAGCAAGAACCTCCCAGTCAACTACAAGTGCTCAGAAGCTGTCTCCTAGTTTAGAGGGCAGGGCAATAGCTTGTTCACTTTTCCTGAAGTCATATAATATGCTTCATTAACTTAGAGAATTGTAGACACTGCAATACTTCCTTTTATCCTCCTGAGCAAATAAAGGGAGGAAATGAGGCATATGCTTTTCTCTCTGGTTGGAAAGTAGCTGGACAAGTGGAAATGAAACATCATGGAAATCAGACCTAGGAAAATCCAGTTTACTTTACACAAAGACTTAATAGATATTTAGCAAGCTGTGCCTCCTTTCGTAGTCCCACAATTAACACCCTAAATACAGAGAGGAAAAAAAAGACCAATATGTTTATTTTTTATATTTTAGCAAAAGGATGAGTTTGCTTGCTAGAGGGAGACAGACACAACAAGCAAGAGAGAAGGAAATGAGAAATCACCCCCCCCCCCCCCCCCGCCCCAGGAGGGATGGCCACATTGCAATCTCTTCTCCATTCCCCTGCAGGGACTTTGGGCACACATGCATATGTGGCCCAGCATGTGTTTCAAGCTGCCAGGTCTGGGACTCAAACCTCACAATCATGTGGGTTCGAGCACCTTAATCACCACAGTACTTGCTGGCCCATGTTTGTTTTGACAAACATGCATGTATTTAGAGGGTAATCAGAACAAGAAACATGTAATGGGAGGAGTCCTTGATCTTTCAAGGACTGACTACTCTTCTAGACAGTGAAAGCTCTGATGTTCTGTTCTGATTTATGCTGTTCCTCACTGAAAGGATCAGAAGGCAGTTTCCATGGCCCAAGCACAACAGTGTCCTAATCTCCAGTCATTAAGTCTGTGGTCTTCCCTCACCACCACCCTTACAATCAGCTTTCTGTAGGCTCATTCAATTCACATGTTCCTTACTCTTTCTTTTTTTTTTTTTTTTTTGGGAGGGTTTTTATTGTGCGCTCGTGCGCGCGTGCCCATGATCCCGAGAGGAGAATGGAGGAGAAGGGATTGTGGCATGGCCATCTCCCCTGGGGGGTGATTTCTCGCTTTCTGTCTCTCTGTCTTTGTCTGTCTGGTGAGCGCATGCGCCCTACAGCAAAAACCTCTTCAAAAAAAAAAAAAATTTAGCTGAAGACAAAAGATGAGAACTGCATTTCCACATTTGAAGGAGAGATGAAGGACTTGCCAAAAGATACTCATAGTAATTCTTCAGTCATTGACCCTTGTCACACTAAGAATTAAGAAGGAAAAACAATAAAAGAAATTCAATAAAAAGTTTTTAAGATTCACCAAGCAGAGATTCCTTTTGATCCTTACAAAGAAATAGAGGTTTATTTCCCCACTTCAAGTAAAAGAAAGGGGTGCAAAGAACATGGGTCGCTTCTAAGATTAATAAGAGTTAGACACTCAGAAGGTAAGAACCACTGCTATACAAATAGATCATGAATAAAATCTATTGGAAAGCATTGCTTTGCTTTCAGAAATACGACATATTTCTAAAGGTGAAAAGATGAAACAAATAAGAGGAATATGAGTTGACATCAGGGTGGTATTTAGGAAGCCAAAGTGTCTGTGTCTGTTTTTATATGACTTTCCCATTCTGGAAAATAAACCTTGAGCACTCAAAAAGTCAAAGGAGCTAAGTTTTTCACTTCTACAATGAAAAGGAGCAGGGTACTTAAGAGGCACAATATGGACTATGCCTTCCCGGAAGAAGCAAATAGAATTGTAATTAAAGCATCTCTACTGAAATGTCTTAAGTGTGTATTTTGTATCTTTGCAAGGGCTAACAAGTGACCATACAGAGAAACCAGAGAACTTGGAGCCACTCATAAAGGCACCATCGATATATAAAATAAGTAAAGGAAATGTTTAGGGATGCATTTTACCAAAAACTAGACAAAACCATGATAAAGTTTGGCATATCCAAAGTTTAGAAAATAAGGAAATGAGAGAGAATTCTAACAAGATTAGGTAACATTTGATAGTGTTTCAAGGGTGAGAGACATTCATGGAAACAATGAAGAGAGACCAGTATTTAAACTAAAAACTTTAACCTCAGGAATATGTCACATTAGGAATAATACCACCTTTCATTTATGGGCACTTAGCTTTAATACCCTTTTGAAATTACAGAACCAGCTTTCTCTATTCATATTCACTTTACTTGCATTGCTATTCCCACTATGCCACTGATGATTGTAATTATATAGATTCCTATTTGAATCTATGACCTTTGCATATCAAAAGTTGTGTGATAGGTTTTTAAAAAATAATTACACCACATAGAAATCTGGTACAACATATTTAGATTGCTCGATAGGTGATAGTTATTAATATAGTAACTGACACGGTGCTCCTCTGTTACTGTAAATCCCTGAGTTGGGGAAACAGTTTGACCTAAGTCTCCAGTGCCACAGGTATAAAGCTGACACTTGCAGAGTATCTAGTGGTTAAGAATACCTTATTTTCTCTATAGCCCTAAGTTCTGAGTACGTTCCTGGCATATAGTAACAACTTAGAAAAAACAGCTTATCATTTATGTTGCTGCTAAGTTTGGAATCTCTGAAAAAAAGAAGTTCAATGTTAAGGAACAGACAAATCTACACACTCCATAGATGGCCTGCTTGAGTTCTATATATGACATAGACATAGAGAATGCCAATAGTCAATCACAAAATGACTTTTCAGCCTTTCTTGACTATACACAACATAGTCTTAGACAAGCTAGAAAGAAAAAAGGCCTACTACGGTCCCTGCTTTTGCTTAACCATAAAACCATTTCATGGGTATCAATTAGCTTCTTTAAATTGGATAGCATTCCACATCATAGCACAGACTAAGTTATAGTTAAGCTCATTGGTTTTGTGGCTTGCCTTCTATGAGTAATACCTGGTAAACAGACAGGTTACCAACTTCAATTCCCATGAACAAGATATTTTGTTTAAGTGAAAATCCAGTTTTGGGCAGAAGACATAGATTGCCATCAGAGAGACAACTGAATTTCTTTAGTTAAGACGCTAAAAATGCCATGAGTCACTTTTGAAGAATTTGCATGTTAGTTAGAGACAAGAAGGGTCAGAAAGACCAGTTGAAAGTATCTATCAGAGTTTAATCATGTCTACAGGAATATCATTAAAATAGTCTATCTGGAACACAGAACTTTGGGGAATTAAGAATTTTCCTGGACATATATAACTGCTTGTCAATTTATAAAAAAATTCAAAGGTTGCTGCTTTTTATCTGTGCCTATACATGCTAAAATGGCATTCTGACATAAGAAGAAAAAATTTTTCTTTTCTCTAATTTAGATTTTTCTACTACAAAGATAATTCCTTTTAATCTGGTTATTTAAGAAAAGTTACCAGGAAACCAGCAGTTAGCGTAATGGCTATGTCACTGGACTACCACGTAGTCGACCGCAGTTCGCGTCCGGGACCTGGTGGCTTAAAACTCACGCCAGGTGCGTGTGTGTGCGTGCCCAAGATCCCGAGAGGAGAATGGAAGAGAAGGGATTGCGACGTGACCATCCCCCCTGGGGGGTGATTTCTCACTTTCTGTCTCTATGTCTCTCTCTGTCTGTCTGACAAGTGCACAAAAAAAAAAAACTCTCAAAAAAAAAAAAAAGAAAAGTTAACAAATAACTGATTTCTAAACAACCCATCCTTAACATCTTAAATCTTTCATAAGGAACTAGATTTTAATATAATTTTTAAAATATACTTCACTTTTTCACAGGCTTCTTTATCTTCTTTATTTCTTGCTTAGGTGAAGTTTTGAAATTTAAAAACTTTATTTATTTTGCCTTCTTAGATTTCTTTCCTTCCGCTGTTATAACTAAAGACATTTTATCATATCTCACTCAAATTGTGTTAATGTGGGGCAAACAGGTGGTATAGTGGTTAAGGCACTGGACTCCCACATGGCCAACAGCAGTTTGAGTCCCTCACATGGTGGCTTGAAAATCATGCTGGGCACATGTGCATGCATGCCCAAAATACCCAGAAGAGGATGGAGGAAAAAGGAACTGTGGTGTGGCTGTCCCTGCTGGGGGTTGACTTCTCATTTTCCTTCTCACTGTCTCTCTCTGTCTCTCTCTGGGGAACGTACATGCCCTATGAGAAAAACCTAAAAACTTGTGTTAATGTGACATCAGACATTTTGTCTACTGAATTAAACAGTTGTGATAAGAAAAATTGCTATACTTCTACAAGCACATATGTGTAAGATCAACATAAAACCTTCTTTTGGCTCAATTTCTGACCATATATGCATCACCTTTTCCTAATTTTTTCTGAATATGGTAAACCTCTGATCTGCTTTTTCATTTTTTATCACTTTTGTTTTCATTTGCATTCATTCAGCTAAAACTCTGTAGTTTCCCTCACACAGTAAGTGTGCTCTATCAGCATGCTATAATTCTCTTTTCCAGATGTTGTCAGAGTTACTTACAGTCTATCTATGACCATCTGAGCAGAGAAAGGACCAAACAAACAATGCCTTTACTGTCTGTGATCAAAACTGGGAGTAATAGGATAAAATAACAAATAATTTTTTTTGCAAGACATCTTTTGTGCTATCTTTCTGTTTCATCCCCCTTCCGATGACCTGGAATTTGAAATAATAAGGCAGATGTGACATCATCCTGGGGTTTCTCTGTTCATCTTAAAGTTTTTCCTGTACGAAATGGCTGACTAATTAATTTGGCCACCTGACAGGTTAAGATTAATTACACAGAATGCAAATCTGCCTGTTACCAGGCAAACAGACTCTCTCAGCAACAATTTACTTTCCATCAAGTTAGAAAAAAACCCTCTTGTCTTAGACTTTTCAAAATGTTGAACAAAGGGATAATAGTTTACTAAATCAAGGAGCAAAGCTTCCTGAAAGTAGTATTCTAAATATATATATATACACACATACATATAATATACATAAATAAAAATAGGTGATTCTTCCTATTCTCAACAATAACATAACCATATTTCTCTGCTCAAATCCCTCTATGCTTTATCCTAATTGCTATTTCTTCAATTTCATTCTTCTTTATTTTTTAAGAGGTTTTTGCCATAGGGCTTGTGTGCTTGCTGGAGCGAGAGATAGAGATTGTGGGAGGGAAAGTGAGAATCACCCCCTGGGCAATGGCCATACCACAATCCCTTCTTCTCCTTCTCTTCCTGGGATCTTGGTCATACACACACATGGGTCTGGTGCGATTTTCAAGCCACTGAATCCAGGACTCAAATCACCATGTGAGAGTTCAGCCACACAATCATTACATCATTTGCTGGCCCCAAATTTCATTCTTCTTAAAAGGATAGTAGTTTGAATAATTACCATTTATTTGGAAGTAATCAATCTAACATGATGAGTCATGTTTTAAACATGCAAATGTGATTATTTTCATATTAATTTTTTATTGTGTAACTATTTTATTTATTATTTTTAAATTTTGCTATAGAGTATGTGTGCTTACTAGAGAGAGACACACAGATAATGAGAGAGGGAGGGATAGTGAGAAAGCAAGCTCCAGGTCTGGGACTAGAACCACAAACAGTCATATGGGAGTCCAGTGCCTGCACTACCATACCACCTGCTGGCCCATTCATAGTCATTTTTAATATTCTTTTCAAATAAATATTACTGTATTTCAACATTAGGAGCATAATCACTATTTTTTATTCAGATTAGTACTGAGTTTTTGAGTTCAGATGTAAAATAATTCAATTTCTAATCATCCATTCATTTGACTATTCTGGAGAAATCATATTAATATTAGGAAGAACATCCAATCTCTTCTCATTTTTACTCTGGAAGAATAGATTGGAGACAGAGATAGACTGTGGACTTTTTATCTTAGTGATTTGTTTTTGAAACTCATCAAAGACCCACAGGTCATTTCTTGGCCCAGTGGGAGGACCATCAGGTTTCCATCATTTTATTTTGTCATTTATAAAAGAACACACATGTATCTATGTCAAAATAACTGACCAGTGCTCTTCAAAAGTGTCAAGGTCATAAAACCTGAAGAACTGTCCTAGATTGGAGGAAATTGAATGCCAGATAAGATCCTCAAACAAACAAACAAACAAAATTCAATAGAAAAACTAGTTTGAGTCAGTTTTAATGTTAATAGCATTAGACAAAGGGTAATTTCTTGGATTTGATAATTGTATGATGATTAGAGAATATATTAACATCAGGAGAAGCTGGGTGAAGACATATAACTGTCGCTTTTATGGAGTCTGAAATTTATTCAAAATAAAAGGTTAATTTTAAAAATAAATGGTAGAATATCTCTTCCCAGGGTAGAATTGGGCATTTCTCAATATTATAATGACATTGATTTTTTTATTTAGTTTGTTATAGGGCAGATGTACATGCCAGAGAGAGAGAGAGAGACATAGATGGTCACACTACAATCCCTTCTCCATTCTCCTCTCCGAATTTGGGCACACATGTATATGTGCCCTGTGTGTTTCTTAAACTGCCAAGTGTAGGGCTTCAAGTGCACAGGTGGCTATGTGATATCTGGCTGTCTTAACTCTCATGCCACTGGCTAGCCTGATTTATTGATTTTTTAATAAATCAGTTCAACTGATCTTTGACAAAGGGTACCAGTTGATCCAGTGGGAAATGGAAAATCTCTTAGCAAATGGTGCTGGGAAAACTGGTATCCACTTGCAGAAAGATGAATCTGAACCTCTATCTCTTACCATTAACAGAAATCAACTCCAAGTGGATAAAAGATCTAAACCTAAGACCTCAAATTATAAAACTATTGGTGGGAAACACTGGGGAACCTCTGAGAGACATTGGGGTAGGCAAAGACTTCTTAAATAAGAACCCCAACACATAGGCAATAATCCCAAAAAGAGATAAGTGGGATTATATCAGATCAAGAAGTTTCTGCAGAGCAAAAGACACAGTAATTAGTGTGAATCGACAACTCTTGGAATGGAAGAATATTTTGATAAACTATACTCCAAATAAGTGACTGATAACCAGAATACACAGGGAATTCAAGTGGCTTACCTAGAAAAAAAAAAAATCAACCCAATTAAAAGATAGGAAAATGACCTGAATAAAACAACTCTCTAAGAAAGACATATAAACAGCCAAAAAGCATATGAAAAAAATGCTCAGCATCCCTCATAATAAGGGAGATGCAGATAAAAACCAAAATGAGATACCAACTAACCCTAGTCAGAATGGTGAAGTTTAAAAAGCAAAAAATGATAAGTGCTGGTGGGGATGTGGTGAAAGGGGAACTTTTCTACACTGCTGGTGGGAATGTAAATTGGTCCAGCCACTGTGGAGAATAATATCGAGGTCCCTCAAAGATCTACCACATGATCCAGGAATTCTACTCCTGGCTATCTACTCAAAGGACAGGAGAATGCTCAGTTGGAAAAGTGCTTGCACATCTATGTTTATTACAGTATTATTCTCAATTGCTAAGACATGTAACCAACCCACATGTCTATGAAGAGATGAACAGATTGGAAAAGTGTGGCACATACACTCTATGGAATACTACTCAGCCATAAAAAAAAAAAAAAACAAGACCCTGGCATTTGATAGAAAGTGGATGAATATGAAAGATTTACTGTTGAGTGAAGTAAACCAGGCTATAAAAGAGAGACACCGTATGTCTCCACTTAACATATATCAGCTGTGCGCACTCTATGGTGGAAACTGGAAGACTAGAGGCCCTAGAACCAATGAAAATGGTTATAGATACTGGAGACAATGTGGAAAGAGGGTGGGAGAAAGGAACGAAATTAAGGAGGAAAATAGGAAGGCGAGACATTTATGGGATACAGAAATGGATTATTATCTGTTGATGATAATGTGTTTTGTATACTCCACTGGACTGATGTGAAGTGTTTTCATGTTGGGTAAATTCAACTTACATGCTAACTGATGTATAGTGATTAAATGTATAAAATAAATTAAAATTTTTTAAAAATTCAAATTATTTTTAAATGCCAAAATCACAACCTAAAACATTATGTTACTCTATATACAAATGCTTTATTTCTAAGAATGTGTTGTTTTTCATACATCCTTCAAATAGAGAAGGTATGTATTCAGCAATCCAACATAAAATAGACTGTATGCTCTGTGTTTGTTTGTTTGTTTGTTTTTTAGAGGTTTTTGCTATAGGGCACATGTGCTCGCCAGAAAGACAGAGAGAGACAGAGAGATAGAAAGTGAGAAAATACCCCCCAGGGGGGATGGCCACACCGCAATCCCTTCTCCTCCATTCTCCCCTAAGGATCTTGGGCATGTACGCACACATGCCCGGTTTGAGTTTAAGTCACTGGATCCGGGACTTGAACCGGAGTCCAGTGACATAGCCATACACCAACTGCTGGTCCCTGTATGCTCTGTTTTTATTGCAGATATTATTGAAAGCAACTTGCATGGTGACAAGTTGACACATATGAAATTGTTATTCTTATAGTTAGTTCATTCAACATGGGATATTCTAGAAACAGAGAAAACAATAGTTATAATGGCTTCTCAGCTCTCTGACTACCAGTTCAAGTTTCACTCATGACAGAGAAAAGTTTGTAGTAAGTGGCCAGAGGGCTGACGAGCACTTCCTCAAAAAGAGTGTTTGATGGCATTTCCTGCTGGTGGCCACTTTCACTGGTGATAGGATAAAAAGGATCCTTATTCCTCAAAATGGCACAGTGATGAAATTACCTAATTAATTCCCCAGATTTGAGAATCAGAATAAGTCTGATGTCCCACAGTTAGGAACCACTACAATTTACTGAAGTACAATCTTCTACTCAGAAACTGGCAAAATTTTCTGTACTGTAATAGGCACTAAATATTTTAGGCCTACAGGCAATAGGGTTTCCATCAAAACTACTCATTTCTGACATTAAACTGTAGAATGAATACTGCCATGGACAATAAGAAAAAAAAAAAAAAGGGCATGGTTGTGCTCCAATAAGACTTGATTTATAAAAGAATTTGGTGGACTGGATTTGTCCTTTAGCTGTAGCTGGCTGAATCCTGCTCTATTTTATATTCCTTTCATACAACTAGTATCTCACCAACTGGAACTTGTGACTAAGCTGTGAAACCAGTAGAATAGACTCCTTGGAGATTCTTGGGGATCACCACAGCTGTAGAAGTTATCTAGAGAACTCTGAGACATAAGTAAACCAAAACTGAAGACATTATCTGAACCCTTCTTCATACATTCTTCATTATAAGGTACCTCTGGTACAACAATCATAAGGCTAAAGAATAGTTTTATGTAAGACTAAAAACAATGACTTTAAAAATAGGACAAACTTTCCTTCAGTTCTCTCACTTACCATTTAGTTTGGCAAACTCTTAAAAACCCTGACCTTGAGGCCAGCAGGTGGCATTGTGGTTGAGGTGCTGGACTCTCACATGGTTGATCGCAGTGCAAGTCCTAGGGCAGGCATTCAAGCCAAGTGTTGTTTGTGGATATCCCAAATCCCAAGAGGAGAACAGAGGAGAAAGGACTGTAGCATGGCCATCTCCCCTCGGGAGTGATTTCTTGCTTTCTTCTCTGTCTCTCCGGTGAGTGCACATGTTCTATAGCAAAAGTATCTCTCTCAATCAATCAATCAATCAATCAATAAATAAATAAAGGCTCTGACCCCTTTTTCCCTCATTTATAATAATAATAATATTCCATAAAAGTTAAGAATGAAGACAATGTATAAGTAGTTTGTATATCAAGTAAGGCCCTGTATTTTTCTGGATTCAACATGAGATAAATTTTACTAAGATTATTCCAACATTTCAAAGGCCATAAAATAATCTTAATCTCTATTAGACTATCTCAGAGAAAACCTGAGATGATTCATTTTATAATATCCAGCAACTCTTTATAATGATTCATTCATCTCTTCATTATAGCTTACATGTCAGAATAGCTAAGAGTTTCTCTTACAATAAATCTCCAAAACTCTCCCAATTTTCTCTTCTCTTCCCTTCTTCCTCAACTCTTTATTATGGACATTGATTTAACATCTGTGGCTTTTATTTTATCTCTGAGCTATACATTTCTCCCTACCATATTATCAATTAAAGTATTTTCTAAGTTAATTAATTAATATTGATATCGCTCTGGTGAATAAATACTCCACTGGCACAGGACTATTTTCTGTTTTTTTCACTTAATATATCTCATACACCCAGAAATAGCACCTAGCACAGAATAGGCACATGATGATTATTTGTGTAAGTGTATACACACACACACATACATATACATACACAAACATATATGTACATATATATGTGTGTGTGTGTGTATATATATATATATACACACACACACACATATATATACACACACACACCATAATATGAATGAATGAATGAATTTTTATATTGGTTCTAGAAACCTATCTGATAAAGATAAAATTTTCCCTTGAAAGAGAAATAGAAGAGAAATTCCAACGGAAAATTCATATCTCTACTGAGGCACTGAGACAACTTAACAGCAGTTAGTTAGCCTTCCTGAGTTTAGAATACTGAGCCAGGAGTCTGAGTAGACCAAGAAGATTAGGAAGGGTAACAGAGGGGAGAAGATGTACACAGAGATCTTTGGAGACTTGCAGACTATGTCCTATAAGTCTTCAGTAAAAGACTCACCAATGCATTTATGTGAGGAAACTACCCAAGGACGAATCACTTGAAAAAAAAATTCGAGAAAATAATTTCCTGGGCTTGCACATGAGGAATAGCAACCTGTTGCAACCATTCACAGTGAAGAACAAAAAGATCACATAATTTGCAAGATCTTACATTTCTGTTAAAGTCACGCCCAATTTAGGCTATTTTGTCATACCAGCTCTAGCAAGGCCATACATATAGCCTAGGACTATGAGTTAGAAGTACCTGGATTGGGACTGAGAGAAAAGACAATCTGCTTTTAGAAGCTTTAGACCTAATTCATGATACAATTTAATAAATAATCACAATGCAGAATATTACTTGTTATAATAAGTATTGGCAGAGAGTTATCTTGGAGCACGGGGTACATGAAATCATGTCAATACCTGGAGTGAGATATCCACAGTGGATTGTAGTCAACTAAAAAGTGCAGAGAAGGGCCGAGAAAAGATCCTGCATGCTCAGAGGTGCAGAGGATGAAAAGGCATAGATAATTCATTTGGTTACTGTGTGTACACATCTCTCTCTTATAAATGTTATCTCTAATTTTTTAAATGTAGAAATGTATGACAATACAAAATAAAATCCCAGAATTCACAGCAAGTAAGTTATTCATGTATGTGTATTACCAACAACCTATCAGATCTTATTGATCAACATGTGATGTATCATTTCTACTCAAAACCCAGGTAACAATCAACTCAACAGCATTACCTCTCAGTAACCTATTTCTAACAAAACATTCTTCTTTTTCTAAATATTCCCATGACTGTATTGTGCTATGTTTATAACATCATCCCTAGTGTCCACATTCACCTCTCTACTATTCTAAGTGAGAGGAACTCATTCTTCAGTTTAATCTTGTTCCGCATTTCTCCCAACAACCACAGTCTACGATACTCATTCTCTCCAGTGGATCTCTAAAAAACTTAAAACAACACAGAACTTAAAATAAACCCATACAGTTCACTTGACAATATTTATCTCAGAGACAGAGATGAAGATAGAGAAAGCACGCAGATACAAACACAGTGATAGAGGTACAAATGCAGATATATCACTGATATATCATCTCTCTAACCAGACTGCAAACTTCCTTAAGTCCTGCATGATTACCCTTCTTGAGCTACTTAAAGTTCTAGTCCTTAAGACAAGACTACTGTTCTTTTAATTCGATAGGATTTTTTTTGTTTTTTGGGGGTTTTTGGTGTTTTGTGGTTTAATAGTCAATAACAACAATACACAAACATACACAAAAAGAAATATATATCAAAATTAATAAACCTGTTTATTATACACACACACACACTTTTTTAACCAAAAAATAACACAAAGTGACTTGCTGATGATCTTTAAGACTGTTTTAATTACCTCTGACTCATAAAAATATTTTGACCACTCAAAAAAACTCACTAAAACTTTGGATCAAAGGGCCAGCAGGTAGAGTGATGGTTAAGGTGCTAGACTCCCACAGTGATGACTGTGGCTCAGGTCCTGGATCTGATGGCTTAAATATCAAGCCCGGCAAGTGTTCATGTGGGCCCAAAATCCCTGGAGGAGAAGGGATTGTGGCATGGCTACTCCCTCTGGGGGGTGATTTCTCACTTTCCCTCTCTGTCTCTCTCCAGATAGCACACACACCCAATGGCCAAAACAAAATAAAACAACAAAAGTCTGGATCATTTTAATGACAAGTATTTATAGGTAATTTACCATCTTAGAAACAACATAGAGGGTCTGTGGTAAGGAAATCCACCTTTTGTATTCTTTAGAGAACAGTTACTAAGGACTTCATTATATTTAGCTTGTAAGATGTATCAAGTTTTATAAGATATTGTATCATGCCTAACAATATATAAAATAACTGATATTAACACATCAGTCTCCATGCAGTTCTTTCTGTATTGTGAGTCTAGCTCTGACTTCTGGAAATATTTTGGCTTTTATTATTTTGACTGTTTACTATAAAACATGCCAGAATTACTTGAAAAGAATAAGAAAAAAAAAATCTGTTTAAGAGGTTAATTGGGTATTTGTATTGGGAATGTATAACTGGCAAAACGAAATAGCAGACTTTGTACAATAAAAAGACTAAAATAAATTGTTCACCTCTCATTGAAAAAGTAAATCACTGGAAATGTTGAAATGAACAAAGGGAATTTTCGTTTAGCCTTTATGTATGTATATTTATAATAATTTTCCACTTTAATTTTGCTATGTTGAATATGACAGATCACAAAGTAGGCAGACAATGCTTTCATGTACTTTCTTTGAATTTATTTGAGTGGAACTAATAGAATTATAGAATAAGGAAAAGTACTGACCTCTGCAAGTCTAGATAAATTAGGACTACCAGGAGGTTTTACTCATACTAGGACTTTATCATCGTCTCTTTAATTGAAACATTTTGGCCTGCTTTTCTAGAGCAGCCTCTTTTGGAAATTTAAGACTAGTGGCACCCGAGAGAAACCCCTTTCTAATAAAAGTCTGTTGAAATAGCACCAAACAGTTCTATTTTCATGACACAGAAATGCAAGTAAAGTTTACTTGATTTGAAAAACAGGAGTAGGCCTCTCTTGGATAATGAGAGCCAAGTAAATGCCCTAGGTGACTTGTAAAATTCTCAGATGCCTCAGCAAACCTTTACTGACTGTATACTGTGGCTGAGCCACTGTGCTAGACACTAGAGAGGTGAAAGGTCAGTAAGCAACCTTCTGCACCCATAGAGTTAATTATCTTGTAAGGAAATAAACAAGCTAACATAAAACTGTAATAGCAGGTTTAAAATCAATAGTGCTTCACATCGTCTGCTTTCTAGTGGCCACTGTGGTGCCAGTGAGTACAAGAATGGTGAAATAAACTTGAGCCCGAGAGAGCAAGAGAAAAAAAATTAAGAAATAATGATACAAAATTGAGCAATATATTTAAAGAGTTTTGCCTTTTGGTTATCCAAAATATCCTCCAGAGAGCTCTGTTCATTTAGAGGGCTGAGAGTAAAAAGGACTAAATTCTAGGAAGTTGAATTGAAGGGAGATAGAATTTCCTTTTCCTTTCCCCTTTCTCTCATATTCTTCATGTACTCATTTATACTCATGATTAACCCTGTCATTATAATTCAATTTATACAATAATTATGATCCCTTTGTCATTGTAAAGAATAAAAATGGACCATCTTCTTAAATAGCACTGCTATTCAAGTCATCGAAAATAATTTTATTTAAATGTTGGAACAATTACTGCATTTTCTTCCACTGCTGAATCCAATATTTATGCTCATTGCAGTTATGAAAGTACCCAATTGCCTCAATTCAATCCTGTTAGTGAGAAAAAGGTGATGAATCCTGTGTAAGAAAATCCATTGTAAAGGCAATTTGTATTTGAACCAGTCTTCCAGATTCTGGGACCAGCAGTTGGCATAATGGCTATGTTGCTAGACTCCCATGCAGTTGACCGTGGCTTGAGTCCCAGACCCAGTCCCTTAAACTCATGCTGGGCGCATGTGCATGCATGCCCAAGATCCCCAGAGGGGAATGGAGGAGAAGGGACTGTGGCATGGTCATCTCCCTGGGAGGTGATTTCTCGCTTTCTGTCTCTCTGTCTCTCTCTGTCTCTCTGGCGAACGCATGCGCCCTATAGCAAAAAACTCTCAAAAAATAGTGTTTTCAGGATGGGAAAATTCATTTAGTATGCTGTAATGATACACAATGATTGAATGTGAAATAAATACATAAATAAATATTTTTTTAAAAAAATGGTTTATGGGACCAGCAGTTGGCATAATGGCTATGTTACTAGAATCCCATATAGTTAATCATGGTTTGAGTCCCAGACCCAGTGGCTTAAACTTATGTCAGGCATGTGTATGTATATGTACCCAAGATCCCAAGAGAAGAATGGAGGAGAAGGGACTGTGGCATGGCCATTCCCCTAGGGGGTGATTTTTCTCTTTCTGTCTCCCTCTCAAAAAAAAAAAAAAAGAAGAAAAGTCTTCCAGATTCCAAATCTTCATTCTTATTAATTGGTTATATCAGCTTCTATGATAGTATGGTATACCTTCTCCAGACCAAACATGTAAAAAAAAAAAAGATTATGCCTACTATTAACACAACTTGATTTTTATAACTACAATCAATATACACTCCTTCCAAGACCTACAATTTATCAATTAATCGTCAATTTGTGCATAGTTTTCAAATTTGTCATTCTAATGGCAGTAAAATATTCTTTCAACTTTTCTTATTGCCAGAGAGCACACATGCTTAGGAAGGGTTGGGAAAAACATCTCCCACTAAGATATGACCATTACACAATCTCTTCTCCTCTTTTCTCCATCTTGTCAGGATTTTGAGCATGCACACAAGCACACACACTGTGTTTTTGAAGCTAGCTGCCAGGACTGGAATTCAAACAGTTGTCAGCCATGTAGGTTCTGATTCCTTTCACACTAAGCTACAGGACTGGCCCATATTCCTTTAATTTAACAGCACTGTCTACTAGCAATTTTCTCAGAAATGGCTACTTGGACATTTTTCAGTTGTAATATGTTAAAATAATGTAGTCACAATATGAATATTTTTGCATCAATAAGCTTTTCTCTTTCTGTATTATTCCCAAGAGATAAGTTCTTAAAAAATCATATTATTCAGTAAAAGAAGGATTTTTATTATTTGTGTCATGAGTTGCTCATTCAAAACATTGTACCAATTTACAGCACCACCAGTCATATAGAAATCTACCTACTCTCAACGGTCCTGCCCATGTTAAGTTTCTCTCAATTAAGAATATTTTTCTGGGCCAGCCAATGGCATGGTGGTTAAGTTGACTGGATCCCACATGGCAATTATGTGGTTTGAGGTCTGGGTCCAACAGCTTGAAAAACACACTGGGCACAGGTGGATGTCTATCCAAACATCCAAGAGAGGAATGGAGAAGTGATTTTTGCTTGGCCATCCCCTCTGGGGGGTGCTTTCTCACTTTCTCTTTCTCTCTGTCTTTCTCTGGTGAGTGCACATGCCCAATCACAAACTAAAAAAAAAGAAAAAACATTAAAAAATAATACTTTCCTTGTATAACAGGGTTAATATATATCCTAATTATTTTGGTTAGCATTTTGCAAATTTATTTTAAAAGTATATTTTTAGTGTTCATAGCTCTTTGTACAGGCTATCCATAGTGCCTGAAAGACATAAGTGGTAATGTGTTTACTGAATGATAAATGAATAGGAATTTCATAATTTATTGACTAATGTTCTACACTCTTGAGATAGCTCTTCCAGCTATCAGATATTGTAGAGATCAAATGTATTTTCAATACTTATGAAAAGAGCATATCTCACTTTCTTTCTTCTTATATATATTTTACCTACTTTTTGTATATAATAGTAATACTTTTGCTTCCTTATGTTAATGGTCATTTACTAATTCTTCTTCAGCTTTAAAATATAAAATGTCAACCTCTGGTCTCAATTGAGGTAAGGATAAAATTTTATTTATTCTACTCTTTTTAAAATAACTAAATCTGTAATACATTAAGAATATAATAAAAAGTATGATCTCATATTTTAATTGGATAGGCTTTTTCTAGAATAATATTTTCTTAATATTCTTTAATGAATTGTAGTTTTAAAATGCTTGTCAAAAAAAAAATACCACCTAATATATGATTGAAAGTTGAGTACCTTGTGTACCTGTGTGGTGGACATACATGATTGTTTTCTTTTTCTTTTGTTAAACATTCATCTTAGGGCCAGCAGGTAGTGTGGTGGTTAAGACAAGACTCGCACATGGCTGCCTGGGTTAAAGTCCCAGACTTGGTAGCTTGAAAATCATGCCAGGAATCCCAGAGGAGAATGAAGGAGAATGGAGATGGCATGGCCATCACCTCTTGGCGGTGGTTTCTCACTTTCTCTCTTTCTCTCTCTCTCCAGTGAGAACACACACCTTCTGGGGGGAAAAAAGCTAGGGAAACAAAAGAAAAATTTCTTAATGAAACAACTTTTTCTTTAATGTGTAAAGTGGGCAACACAATATTTTAATATATGTATACGTAGTGAAATTGTTACTATAGTAAATAATTTAATATATCATCACCTTTTACAGTTATATGTATATATGTGTTAAAAATATTTAAAGTCTACTTCCCTAGCAATGTACATAACCATTGGTCTACCCTCTGTTTCTATGTGGTATTTGACATTTTTTTTTCCTTCTTTTTAAAATTTTTATTTTGCTAGAGGTCACATGTGCTCTCCAGAGAAAGATCGGGGTGGGTGGTAGTAAGAAAGCAACCCCCATAAGGAATAGTCATGCCACAGTCCCTTCTCCTGTATTTCTTCTTTCAGGTTTTTGGGGATACATGCATTTGTGTCTTGCGTATTTTCAAGCTGCCATGTCTAGGACTCAAACTGTGTAATGGGTCATGTGGGATCCAGCCTCCTTAACCACCATGCTACCAGCTGACCCAGACTCTACATATAAGTGAAACCACACAACTTTCTGTTCAAAATAGAACTCCTTACTAGCTGTGTAACTCTGGGTGAGTCACTTAATGTTTTTGAGTCTCATCAATAAAATGGAGAAAATGATGGTACCCACTTAATAGGATCATTACAAGAGTCTGAGAAGATGATGCCTACACTGCTCAGTACAGGAACCGTCTGGCATATAGAACAAGCTCAGTAAGTGTTAGTGCTTATGCCTGCTCAGCATTGCCAGATATAACCTCAACCAAGTGCAATAGACCATTCTACTTTCAATATATTTTCATAATCATATTTCCATTACATCTTACAGACTTTAACAAAACATGAGCTATTTGGGACCAGCAGTTAGCATAATGGCTGTGTCACTGGACTCCATGTAGTCGACCGCGGTTCGAGTCTGGGACTTAAACTTCCTGCCCTGGCTTAAACTCATGCCAGGCGCGTGTGCATGTGTGCCCAAGATCCCGAGAGGAGAATGGAGGATAAGGGATTGCGGCATGACCATCACCCCCAGAGGTGATTTCTCACTTTCTGTCTCTCTGTCTCTGGCTTTCTGGCGAGTGCACGCACCCTGTGACAAAAACCTCTCAAAAAAAAAAAGAAAACATGAGCTATTCAGTATAAGTTTTAAATTTCCTTTTCAGCTTCATTATAACACAGACACAAACTCATATCATTATGTAAAAACATCTTTGTCATGCCTATGTGATGGTCATTAATAGAAAGGCACAATGAATTGCTTAACCATTTTTCTGCTATTGAACATCTAAGTTGCCCAGTTGTTCACTACACTGGATAAAACTCTGATAGTGCTCCCGGCAGACCTATCCTTGTCTGTATTTCTTATGATTTCCTTGGGATGAATTGCAAGGAGAATTACTAAGTTAGACCTTCCTAACAGATACTGAATCGCTTTCCAGAAAATTGATCTAATTTATGACACAAACAACAGCTCCTGTTTCATTAACCTTGCCAGCATTAAGAGTAGTTTTTAAATCTCTGCCAGCTTGATAATATAAAATGGTATTTCACTGATGCTTTAATTAGAAATTGGTTCCTAGTATAACATTCTTGCACGCCTATCAGCCATTTCAGTTTTCTCTTTTACAAAGAGCTCCTACAAGCATCGTCGGGGGGGCGGGGGAGGTTCATGTTTTCCTTACTCTTTATAATATTTTTTTTAAGTATGACAAGTATTTTTTTCAGTTGATTTTATGATGTTTTTAAACATATGAATGCTTTCATTTCTAATGAACTCAGGTTGACTAAAATTTCCCTGGGATTTGCATAAATTGTTATGTTATTTCAGTGTCTCCTTATATCCAGATTTTCTTCACTTAAGCCTTTGGCTGGATGCTTCATTTATTTTTCTATATATAAATTTATATTAAGAGGGCAATACATTTTTATTATATGAGGATATAACTTAACTTTTCCCATGAGCCAACTAATTGTTCCTCTCATTGGCTTAATGTTTCTTTTTCTATCCTCTTATCAACAATGACACACTCATAATTTAGAAATGTATTTTATAAGTATTTCCTCCTAATAAAAATATATTTACTATGGTTTGAATTGATTCCTCCAATATTCATATGTTGAGATTTAATGGACAATGTGGCAGTAGTAAGAAGTATGGGTTTTAAGGGGTGATTAAGTCACGAGGGCAGAGATAAATTCTTCTAGGTTGAGGTGGTTTCTCTAAGTATTGGGGGAAAAAAAGCAAAAATCCCCACTAAACTGTTTTCAGATTGCTGGCATGGAATACTAATTCTCTGATTGAGATTCAAGGAGATAACTATAGTTATTTACTTGTGGATATAACCCCACCTCTCAGAATATTTATAGACAATTTCATTTGATAAAACTACTTGGAAAAAACATGTTATTGTATTTAATTTAAACTGTGGAAAAAGAGTATTTGCTTTAAAAGTATTTTAAGAAAGTTTTTACTTAAAGTATTGTAAGATGTCTAGAAACATTTAAAACAGAATTTGATATGCAAAAATATAATTTTGGAACTCCCTGAAACCACGTTTCTAACATAAGATGAATAAGTCTATGTTAAACATTAGTTTAAAAATAGTAAAAATACTTTTAGCTTATTCCATTGTGTTTGGCATTCTAAACTGTGATTGTGTTTTAGGGAACATCAACACTAGCAAAGAAACTTGTGTCACTGGAATATTAAAAGAAGAAAGAAATATCTACTAGCAATATGTGGGCAGAATTCACATGGTAATGAAATCAGTGGTCTTGAAATTAAGTAATCCATGTTTGAATTCTCTCTACCTGGCTACTTCCTAGCTGAGTGCCTTTAGGGAAGTCTTTTTACTTTTCTGAATGAGTTTCTTCTGTAAGTTAAGAAACTGGCCTCGTTCACAGCACCACTGTAAATATTACATGAGGCAGATTGAACAGCATTCAGCTCTTTATAGTTTTAGGCTCTTTGTGTTTTATGACTAGTTATAATAGCCATATATTTTTTAACAAAACTATTTGCTGATTATCTGGGAATTTGATAAATTATCATTAGTAAGTTGGATAGCTACCAACCTCCAATTCAAGGATTATTTTTCTGTCTTCTGCATAAAACTTAAATCACCCTTTGATAAAGTTTCATTGTTACTGAGAAACTGTGTGTGTAACCTAGGCTGTGCTTCAGTGGAAAGGGGACTATGAGGCAGGTGAACAAATATGCATTCCCTCCATGGTTTACAATTATGGCAACACCTGGGACAAAAGAAAAAATAATCCTTCTGTTGAATCACTGTGATAATCCATGAGACTCAAGGGCCCTTCACATATTTCAATCTTTGCCAGAAAATAGGGTAATGGCCTTCAAGTGACTACAGAGTGAAGCAAGAAGGAATTCACTAAAAAAATACCTCTTACAATGATTGTTTGGAAAGAAACATGGCTTGTCATGAACACCTGGGCCACTTGACTTTAAAATAATTGTATGCATTCTAGTAGTACACTTTCTCTAGAAGCAGCAAGATGGAGCTATGGCATGCTAGAAAACTGACAACATTTCTGCTAGGCTGATTATTTTTTAAATTAAAAGATATTTTCTTAATTGCTGGAGGGTACATGTACTCGCCAGAGAGATACAGAGACAGAGAGCGAGAGAAAGAACCTTCTCTTTCATGGGTGATTAGATGGATAAATTAGATTAATCTCAAATTGCCAGATCACCTGAAGTCACTAGTAAAAACCATTCATCATTCTTGATTAAAATCTGTTAGAAAGTTGGCCCTGGACTATATTATGGGGATTAATCTTACTAAATAGTACAATTCATGAAAGTTGAGTTCCATCTGATGCGAGGTCCCCAGTAGCTTTATCATTAGGATTTTATCATAGTTGTTACAGAAGTCACCAAGTGGAGCTTTAGTTTTGCTCCATGTCGGAAAAGAGTGGAAGACAGAACCATGATCAGAGAACAGAGAACTAGCATCCAGCCCTGGTTCTGAAGGTTGCTGGTGGACACCCGGAAGGAAGGCTGTCGCATAGGGCTGGTACCTCACTTTATTGATGGGTGGTAGCAGGTCCTCTAGATCCTGTCAGATCCTCCCCTTAAACTGCTTGGACCCCTGGGCCAAATACAAGTGTAGCTCCCTAGCAAAGGTCACCAGCTTTTCCTAAGAGTTTTCTGCAGCTTTGAGATTGGAGGTTGTGAGAGACAGAAACAAGTCCCAGCTTGTTCTTGCTCTCCAATGATTTGGTTTCCGAAGGCGCTTTGGCTGATCAACATTGGCTTTGATGTATCGTCACATGTCAGGAGAGCAACCTTCAGGGATGGCTTTGCCAGCTCCCAGTCGAGTCTAACCTGTATAGACTCATAGTGGTTCTTAGTCTGTATCCTTCACAGTGGTTCTCTGACCAGGCCCTAGATAATGCATTATTTATTTCATCTATACCTTTAGATTCTCTCATGATTTATCCAAAATGAGAGTAACACAATTAGAGAACCATGGACCTAGATTATATTATAATTGCCTTCTTGAAACCGTTCCCATGGAGTCATATGTAAGAACGTTGCCATTTGCCTGTTTGACTAACATGATAAAAAAAATAGCATTACAAGAGGGGCATCATGCTTACTGTAAGGTATTAGAATAATGTTCATCATTTTTCTGTGTCTTTATGAGTACAAGAGGGAGAGATGTCACCTAAAGCTAAGTAATAGGATTAATGTGTGTTTCCTAAACAAATGGTTTGTTTCTGTCTTAGGAACACTGTGCATTTTGTACATTAGACTCTGCCTATTAACATGAATCCCTAGAAAGTTCCAAGCAATATTGGTTACCTACCTGAAGCAAATCAATGACCTTCTTTTCTGCATTTTAAAATTTTTCAATTTCATTTTAAAAATTCATTTTATTTTAATATGTTTGCATTTTAAGCCACCTGAAGGTTTTTTTTGTTTTTGTTTTTGTTTTTTTAAACAACATAACAAAGTTGGAAGTACCTGAGTCTTTTAGAAAATAGGATTTAAATTTTACACAGGGTTTTAACTATTTCTTTTTTACTGTTTCTACTGAAAGTTTTCAGAATTAAAGGGAATCTAACTGGAATCTCTCCTTACTGTTGCTAGAAAATACATACACACACACATACACACAGACACATATGTATATACACCCACACACATATATATTTTTTTTTTCAGAGAGGTTTTATCTATGGGGTGTGTGTGCTTGCCAGAGAGATGGAGAGAGACAGAAAGCAAGAAATCGCCTCCTGGGGGAATGGCCATGCTGAAATTCCCTCTCCTCCATTCTCCTCTCAGGATTTTGGGCATACATGTATATGCGCCTGGCATGAGTTTTAAACCACTAAGCTTGGGACTCAACCTGCAGTGGACTATGTGGGAGTCCAGAAACCTCACTATTATGCAACTTCTGGTCCCTCTTTTTCATTACTTTTAAAAAATACTGATATTTAATCACTGTACATATTTACAGCATACAAAATTGTTTTTCTCAGCATGAATACAGTCAAGTCAAAGATATTACTATATACATTATCTTCAACAGATACCGTTTCATTTCTGTATCTGTTAAATGCTTCTGTTCCCCTCCTCTCCCATTTCCCTCCCTCCAACCTCCCATTACCCACCCTGGAACAAAAATATTTTTATTGTATTTGATTTTCTCTACAAACCTTCATGAGAGAACTTACATCAATTAGAATCAGAGTTTAAGAACAAAGAGATACGTATGTAGTATTACTGAAAACTTACTATGTTTCAAATATTATTCTAAGCACATATGTTATGGTAACCTCGTTTTGCAATCTAGAATATTCAAGAACAGAGGAGTTAAGTCTCCCCAGCATGAGTTTTATTTATTTATTTTTTTGAACAAGATCACATAGTCAATAAATGGAACAACCAAGATTCAACTCCCAAAGAACCACGACTCTAAAGCCCACAATTTCAAGCTCTGAGTAGTACTGTCTCAACAAGAACACACAACTCCTTGCTTTAGACACTTTTCATTTATGAATTTCTGAAATAATTCAATCCTTCTATTAAGATTATAGTTTGACTTATCGTCTTTGCTTTTAGAATGCTTTCTCCTAAGTCAACCACTGTGGAAAAAAATGTGGAGGTTCCTCAAAGATCTACAAATAAAATTACCATTTGATACTGCACTTCTGTGTATCTACCCAAAGGACAGGAGAATGCTCAGTCAGAAAAGCGCTTGCACATCAATGTTTTTTGCAGCATTATTCACGATCACTAAAACATGGAACCAACCTAAATGTCCACAATCAGATGAATGGATGGAAAAAGTGTGGCACTCTAGGGAATACTATTCAGTCATAAAAAAGAAAACAACAAGACCCTGAAATTTGATATAAATAAGTAGAATATGGAAGATCTATTGCTGAGTGAAGCAAGCCAGGATATGAAAAATATTGTATATATCCACTTTATATATA
This sequence comes from Tupaia belangeri chinensis, assembly GCF_000334495.1. NCBI lineage: Eukaryota > Metazoa > Chordata > Mammalia > Scandentia > Tupaiidae > Tupaia > Tupaia belangeri. The sequence goes on from NW_006160204.1 coordinate 1,733,945, forward strand.
CTGACTATTCACATTTTTGGGGGTAGAGATTAAAATATTGGAGAGCATAAAAACAGTGAAAATAGTTATGGATGCTGAAGACAGTGTGGAACAGGATAGAGAGGAGAAGAGAAGAGTATAGAGAAGGATAGCAAGAGAAGAAATAGAGAAGCATGACATTAGTGAGACACAGAAATGGTTTATTATCTGTTGATGATAGCATGTATTTTCAACTGGATTGGTCTTAGAAGTATTTCATGTTGGGTAAATTTTCTTTATAAGCCAAATGATAAGAAGTGATTGAATGTTTAACAAAATAAAGAGAGGGACCAGCAGTTGGCATAATGGCTATGTCACTGGACTCCCATGTAGTCGACCATGGTTTGAGTCCTGGACCCAGTGGCTTAAACTCACACTGGGCGCATGTGCATGTGTGCCCAAGATCCCAAAAGGAGAATGGAGGAGATGGGATTGTGGTGAGGCCATTTCCCCTGGGGAGTGATTTCTTGCTTTCTGTCTCTGTCTCTCCTTGTCTTTCTGGTGAGTGCACACACCCTATAGCAAAAACCCCTCCAAAAAAAAAAAAGAAAAAAGAAAAGCTATTTGATGATGATGATGTGGGTAGTAATGCCTTTGTCTTCATAGATACGCATGGTAATTGTGCTGGAAAAAGAAATATAATATACTGTAAATGTATTTGTGATTACATGTAATATAAAAATTATGATAAATAAAATTTAAAAATAATGAAAAATGCCACTCAGAAATACATATCTTTTTAATATTTATATATGCAAATATAAATTTTCATGTCTGACTGATGGTAGCCAGCCATGGTTTGTATCTCAGCTTCAACAGTAACTATCCTATTGCAAAATTACTTAGTTTCTTTCAAACTCAGTTTTCATAGCATCAAGGAAGATTCTACATAGGGATCCTGGAGAATGAGAACTGATATAAATTACTTAGCCATATGCCTAGAATACACTAAATATTCAGCAACCACTAGTTATTAGTTATAAATTTTAAGACCAATATCCATGGAGATGAAATACAACAGTGTATTTAAATATTTTATATCCTATATTGGCATTTAAAATATATTACTATCTTTGTAGAGCAATACAGTTAAAAACAAGAATCTTCAAGGTGCTTACAATCATTTTTCAAAATAAACTGTATTAATGTGGACATAAAAAAGTTTTCCTCTAAGAATATTTATTTAAATATCTTTTTTTTTTTTTGAGAGGTTTTTGCTATAGGGCACGTGTGCTTGCTAGAAAGACAGAGAGAAAAAAAAGCAAGATATCAAGCCCCCCGGGGGGATGGCCATGCTGCAATCCCTTTTCCTCTATTCTCCTCTCAGAATCTTGGACACACACACACACACACACACACACACACACACACACACACACACTCTCTGCCAGCGTGAGTTTAAGCCCTGGTCTGGGACTTGAACCATGGTCGACTACATGGGAGTCCAGCAACATAGCCATTATGCTAACTGCTGGTCCCTATATAAATACCTTTTAAAAAAAATGAACTATATTACTCCTGAGTTAAGCCCGTAGATGATTATATTAGTATAGATTAAAAAGTACTGACCACATATGTCAATATGAGTGATGTTACTGTAAACAATGTGTCATGATTAATAAGCAGCAGCTTTTGCCTGATGTCCTTATATTGGCAAAAAGTCAGAAAGACAGTATACAAAAAATGTTTCACTTTATTTTGTTTAGTTTTAGCTACAGGCTTTGTATGCTCACTGGAGGGAGACAAAGAAAGTAAAAAAGGACCTGCAAGGAGGGGATGACTACACTGTAATCCCTATTCTCCATTCCCCCTCAGGATTTTAGGCACACATGCACACAATACCAGTGTGTTTTTCAAGCCACCAGATCTGGAATTCAAACCACATAGTTTGCCCTGCAGGATATAGCTGCCTTAAACACCATACCAGCAGCTAGCCCCTCACTTTTCATCAAAACAGCATCTTAGGTGAAGGTGACACTACTGTGCTATGTAGTTACCCTGAACACATTATTTTTTCACTGTTTCAATAGTATGATTTTGTTTATTTTTTTTGCTGTTAAGTACTTGTGTGTGACTAAGTAGGAGAAAATGACTGTTAGTAATATATGAATTGAGAGTCAGGAAAGATGGATATACCAAATAATCACAGACTGTCCAAATGGTGGCCAACACCTTTGCTTTCTGATGGCTCAACGTATATAAACTGCTTTATACACAAAATTATTTAAAATCTTGTCTACAATTACCTCGGGCATGATTGAAGAGTTCCTCTATAACTTTGGGTAGATAAATTTGCAAATTTTGTTGCAAAACAAGGAATGTCTCTTTGGTAATCAACTTTTTCTGACTTTTGTATCACTATGTCTTTCCATTGTATAATATTGTCAGTCTTTATCTGACTTTACCCCATACAAAGACAGCATTATATATTGCTCTGTATTTAAAAAAAAAAAAAGATACTGTTCTTGATTAAATGCTCAGAGAATAATCTGACAAACTAAATTTCTTTACTTACACTTACATGTTTTATTTTTCACTTGGAACTTTCAGCTGTTTTACCATAAATTTTTCTTGTTCTTTGAAGCAAGTTTTTAGAAAACTGGTATATATGAGTTTTGAAAGGGAAGAAAACTATTACTTAGTTTGAATATGGCAATACGGATTGAAAGATATCTTACTTGATTTGCTAGCCTAAAACTGAATACAAATATAACTCGACTATGTTACTATGCTTCTTTGAAAAGATCTAAATTAAAATAACTATTTAATAATCTGACACAGAATGCATACATATTTCAGGATTTTGAAGGATTTATAGAATTGGGCATGCCTTTTCTTTCCCTGCTGATGCCATCCTCAAATTTGGCCATATATAGTGAGAAAGATATTCCCATATGTAGAACGTAAGCACTTACTTTTGAAAAAACTGCATATGAATAGCCAAACTTTTACTCCCAGCCAAAGAACTTATAAATAAGGACTAAAATGAAATCTGTGGTTAGCATAGAGTCAGAGATATTAATATAAACTCTTATGTACACAATACATAGAGAGAGATGGTTATATATAAATAGGTGAATACGTGAATTTATTTCCTAGCTCTGTCAGCTAAGAGTGTCCAGAACAATAATATTCCATCGGCAACAAAAAAAACACCAAAGCTCACATTTTGTTTTCTTCATATTATGCCCCAATAACAAGTAGCCAAGATTCCCTAGAGGAATGACCAGTTCTAGGGGTAGGGCAAGAAAAACAAAATCAGCCTGGAGCATCTTAAGAGCACCAGAAAAATCATCTGAAAAAGCATAGGAACAAGCTGGTGAGAGCTTACAATGGCCCAGCTGGAACAGTACCTAAGACGACTTGATGACTAAATGCAATGTAGCATTGGAATTATATCCTGAAACAGAAAAGTAATATTAATGACAAAGTTGTTAAAAATCTGACTGTCTATAACACAGTTACTACTTCTGTACCCATGAAAATGTTTTAGTTTTGGTATATATAGCATGGTTGTATAAGAAGTTGACATGAAAGCAAGCTAATTGGGAGAGTATATGGAAAACCTATGTGTTATTTTTGCATTTTTTATGTAAATCTAAAATTCCTCCTAAATTTAAAAAGAACACAGAGGATATCTATTTTCTTTAAAACTGTCAATGTCATAAAGGACAAAAAAAGCTATGAAAAGGTTCCAGAATAAAAGAAGAAAATTATAAAACAAATAAACATCATATCTGATCCTAGAATAGATTCAGTACTAAAAGGAAAAAATGTTATAAATAACATCACTGGCATGTGAATGGTAGATTAAAGTATGTACTGCATCCATGTTAAATTTATAGAAGTTGATGCCTATACTGTGAATATGTAAGAGAAAATTCCTACTCATAAAATACATACATATGCACACAGACATATTCACATACACAGCACAAATAATAAACCAATGGGAAAATATTAACAGTAATATTCGAATTTGTATAAAATACGAGTTTTTTATGATTCTTACACTGGCAATATTTCTGTAACATCATTTCAACCAATGTTATATGTATATTTTGTTTTCTGATCTGAAGATTCAAAGAAATGTCTTTTCTGCACCCCTTAGTCTATATTTTATTGATTTATTTATTTGACAGACTTTTGCTTGGTTGTCCAGGTTACCCTCAAACCAATGATCCTCCTGTCTCAGTCCCTCTAGTAGTATATTTGTGCGAAGGGTAGTTGATGTCCCTGAAACAAACTCAAGGGGACTAGGATTTAAAGAAGATGTCACATTTAGCATTGCTCCAAAAGGAAATTGTGAATTGTTCCACGCCAAATAGACCAAGAGGCTAATCTGGTAAAGCACTGACTATAAAATATGCAAGAAACTTAAGCAATTGTGCTCAAAGAGTTCGTCCTGAGGAGCACAACAGTGGTAGAAGGGGCAGCTCTGTGAGGCATACCCAGGTGGGAAGGTTCTGGAGTAACATCATGAAGCCTCCCTGAGTATGCTCGGTGTAGGACGGTGGGAAGGTGGGAAGGTTCTGGATTAACATCATCAAGCCTCCCTAGTATGCTGGGTGTAGGAAGGTGGGAAGGTGGGAAGGTTCTGGATTAACATCATGAAGCCTCCCTGAGTATGCTGGGTGTAGGAAGGTGGGAAGGTTCTGGATTAACATCATGAAGCCTCCCTGAGTATGCTGGGTGTACATGTGCTCATGATCAGGGAGCACATGATTATAGACTATGGTGTCCAGACCCTGTAAGAGGTGTTTCTCTATCTCTGCTACTTTCTCTCTTTCATTCATAGAATAAATAAATAAGTAAACTTAAAAAAGAAAGTTTTCTTATTGAGAAGGAAAAAGGAATAACGTATTTGAAATTCTGCGAAGACCAACAATCATCAGTCAGTGTCTATTTAAAATTCACAATAAAATAATATCAATTACTCTTTCTAGTGCTCACCCAGAATTGATGTTCTCAATTCTGGATGCCCTACCTTACAAGTCTCATTGGGAAACTAGATATTACGTAGAACAGGCTACATAAATAGGAAATAACTGGAAAGTTATGACACAGGAAGAGGATATTACACCATAGGTGATGGTAAGTTTGTAGAGAAACATGCTGGGAGTATTTTAAGTATTGTCATATAAAACTGGAAAGAAAAAAAAGCAAACTATTTTCAGAGAATATACCATATTTCTCTTAAGTGTCACAAGAACTCTAAAATTCAGCTATTATCCCTGTTTTGTAGGCAAGAGATTAAGACTTAGAACAATTAAGTAACATCCAAACTCACTCATACAACCAATAGCAGAACTGAGATTGAAACATTTTCTGAATCTAGAGTCCACTTTCTCATTCCATGATATGCATTACTTATGTATTCTGAGATCAGAAGAGGATCAGTGGATAAGCATGCCTTCAAAGTAAATTTCAAATAAGCTTGAGTAAGACTTTACTTTTAATGAGAAGAAATACTAATAGAATAAGCAGCTTTGTAGCCTTCTTTCTTTCTTTCTTTCTTTCTTTTTTTTTGGAGACATTTTTGCTATAGGGCACGTGCACTTGCCAGAAAGTCAGAGAGAGACAGAGTCAGAAAGTGAGAAATCACTCCCCAGGGTGGATGGCCATGCCACAATCCCTTCTCCTTCATTCTCCTCCCGAGATCTTGGGCATGCACGCACTTGCACCAGGCATGAGTTTAAGCCACCAGGTCCGGGACTCAAACCGTGGTCACCTACATCAGAGACCAGTGGGACATAGACATTACACTAACTGCAGGTCCCTGTAGCCTTATTTCTGATGTTACATGGAAGAGAGACTCACTTTAGTAATGTTTACACTATTGCTGTCTTTGTTTATTGGATCACATCTGTACAAAATAATACACTTGAAATGAATCTCATAGCCAGTGCAGAAATTCCTTCTGAAACATGATTGCTAGGTGTTTACTACACCCTTCTTGGAAATAGTCAGTAATAGTTCAGTCATTCATTCTTTTTCAAAATAATCTCCAGAATTTTTGACATGCCATTCTTACAGTCTGATATTAATTTAGCAGTTTTTAGTGGTATATCATACATACAATCTAAAAATATAAGCAAAATAGGTAAATTAATAAGGTAAAAGAATAAACATTCTTCTGTAGTATGGTCTCTGTTTATTTTGACATAAGTAAGGTCACCTGAGTTCATTTCTAAGCTGTATTTTTCTCCTAAAGTATCCAGATCCAAATTTCTCAGGGCAACCAATTGGCTGTCATTATTGTCATAGTCCATCCTTTAGAAGAAAGGCAAAGTCAAAAATATGCTAAGTTGGGGCAGCCAATGGTGTAGTGGTAAAGTTGGTTGGATACCACATGGCCAACTACATGGCTCAAGTCCTAGACCTGGTGACTTGAAAACATCCTGGGCACATGTATATGTGTGACAAAATCCCAAGAGGAGGAGGGACTGCAGCACAGCCACCTCCCTTGGGAGGAGCACTTTCTCATGTTCTTCTCTCTTGCTCTCTCTGTTTCCCTCTGGCATGTACACACACCCTACAGCCAAAAAGAAAAAAGAAGTCCTAAGTCAAAAAAATATGTCAGAATAGAATTTTCTGGGTCTGATTAACTAGAGTCACGAGTTCATTCTTGAATCAAAGAGCCCATGGCATGAAGTTGGCCTCATTAGAAGCCAATGAACTGAAGTAATAAACATTTCCATCACCCTCAAATTTTTTTCAAGTCCCTTTTTAATCTATCTCTGTGTTCACTCCAGTCTTTAGGCAAGTAACTATTCTTCTCTTTTATGTCACTGAATATTATTTGAATTTCCAGAATTTTATATAAATGGAATAAAGGGCTGGCTTGTGGCCTGTTGGTTAATGTGGTCTGTTGGTTAATGGCCACCAACACAGTTCAAGTCCTGGACTTGGTGGTTTAAGAAACATGCCAGGTGTACATGTGTATGTAACCAAAATCCCAAAAAAGGGAGAAATGGAAGAAAGGGATTATGGCAAGATCATCTCCCATGGGTGTTTATTTTCTAACTTTTTCTCTGTGTCTTTGTCTCCAGTGGGTACAGTGCCCTTAGGCAAATTAAAAACATAAATACTATCAATAAATAAATGGAATCATGTATATGTATTTTTTTCTCACAACTGATTCAGCACAATGACTTTGAGATTGTTACATGCATCAATTATTTATTATATTGTATCGTTTGGTATAGTTTTCATGTATACAGATATACTATAACATGTTTATCCATTCACTCATTAGTGGACAAATGGGTTATTTCCACTTAGGGGCTATTAAAAATGAAGTTGCTATAAACAGCCTTATGAAAACCTTGGTGTGAAGATATTATTCTCCTTCTCCATGGCAAATATGTAGGAGTGATAGGGATATTCAGGTTCAGGTTTCTTTTAGCTTAAAAATTTCTTTTTCAACTGATTTCTCTTTTCACATTTTGCTATGAGCTGTTAAGAGGAACCAAGTGTTTTCTTCAACACTCTGTTTTGAAATATCCTCAGCTAAATGACCAATTTCATTGCCTGAAAGTTCTGCCTTCTACAAAATAGAACACAGTTCAGTCAAGCTCTTTGCAACTTTATAACGAGATCACCTTACTTCCATTCACTAAATAGCATGTTTTTCATTTCCATCTAATACCTCACCAGAATAACATCTAATATATATATTTGTAGTGTGCACTTCAAAACCCTTTCAGACTCTGCCTGTTACTTAGTTCAAAGCTGCTTCCACCTTCAGGTATTTGTTACAATGATACCTCACTTTTTGTTACCAAAAACTGTATTAATCAGTATTCTCAAGAGAGTGACTCATTACAACGAATTTGCTTTACACATTGTTGAGGCTTAGAAGCCTGAAGATCTGCAGTTGGCAAGCTGGAGGCACTGGGAGCTGACTGTGTGAAAGTTGGCAGGGTCAAGAATGGGGCCAGCAAGTGGCATGGTAGTTAAAGGCACTGCATTCCCACTTGGCCAACCATGGTTCAAATCCCCAGATCTGGCAGCATGTTTTCTCACTTTCCCTCTTTCTGTCTCTCTCTCATCAAATTAAAATATAATAATAAATAATATTTAAATAAGAAATTATTGAAAAAAGTCAAGAATATCTAATATTTCAGTTCAAATATGAAGGCAAGAAAAGACTAATGTTCCAGCTCAATAATTGGGAAGACTATGTTCCATCTTAACCATAAGAGGGTCAGCATTTTTGTTCTGTTCAGACCTTCAACTGACTGAATGAAGACCATTCACATTAAAGAGGATAATTAGCATTATTCAGCTTACCAATTTGAATTTTAATCTCATCCAAAACACCCTTCCACAATAATGTATAACCAAATATCCACATACTCCATAGCCTAGTCAAGTTGACACACAAAATTAACCTTTACAGTTCACTTTTCTAATCTTTTTCTATATTGATTTGTGTCTATTTCACGCACATGTAGCTCAGAGGTTAGTCTAAGACATGCACAAATACTTCCAATGTCACTGCAGTTCTCAAAGTGTTTTCTATTCTAGTCTGGGTCCATCTTGTATTTACGTTGCTTAAGAGTTGGATATTTCAAAACCTATGTGAGTTCATACACAGAATCAGAAGACCTCCTCTGGGGACCAGCAGTTGGCGTAATGGCTATGTCACTGGACTCCCACGTAGCTGACTGCTGTTTGAGTCCCAGAACCAGTGGCTTAAACTCACAGGGGGTAAGTGTGCGTGCGTGCCCAAGATCCTGAGAGGAGAATGGAGGAGAAGGGATTGTGGCATGGCCATCCCTCCTGGTGGGTGATTTCTTGCTTTCTGTCTCTTTGCCCCTCTCTGTCTTTCTGGCAAGCACACAGACACATGCCCTATAGCAAGAACCTCTCCAAAAATAAAGAAAGAAAGAAAAAAGAAAGAAAGAGAAAAGACCTCCTTTGAATATGATACAATGGCCCTTTTCCCTAGCCCCTCTCATTCTTCTCACTAGAAAGATAAGGTTTCACTTGGAGTTTTTCTTTGTACCCCCTACTGCCATGCTTCTCCACAACTGGAGCCTACCTTCAGGACAAAGCTGCAGGAGAAAACAGTCCTCTAAAAGTTGCTTATACAAATTTGGACTCTCTATAATCTGTCTATATTGGCAAAGTTTCAGTCTTAAGAGAATCGTTTTTGTATTTTTCTTGAAGGTTTTAGTTCTAATCAGCAGAAGGATTAGGCTATAGGAGGTTACAAGACTGAAGCAAAACCACAACTCTATATTCTGTTGGTTATTTTATTATTATGGAAATGTGCGTTTGTCACAATTGTTGTTTTTTCTCCTTGGAATAATAGAAATGCCTAGAAACTAGGAGGCCTCATATAAAAGTGCTTTCCGACACAAGGCTATTGAATATCTGTTGCTCTGTACTTACCATTTTAAAAAGCATGTGTAGGGCTAGCTGGTGGCATGGAGCTTGAGGTGGTGATCCCACATGACTGACTTCATGGTTTGAGTCCTGGATGTGGGGACATAAAAAAATATGCCAGGTGCATGTGCAGAGTACCCCCAAATCCCAAGAAGAGAATAGAGGAGATGGTATTACATCATGGGGATTCCCAGTGGGAGGTGATTTCTCTCTCTGTCTCTCTCTCTTTCTCTCTCTATTTCTTTCTAGTGGGCCCTCAGTCCCTGTAGCAAAATTTAAAAAGTACATTCTACAATGTACATATCAAAAACTGTAGCCCTAAAATAGTAAAATGGGATAAAGTATAAAAGTTTTTACTGGAGTTCATATTTTAATTTTTTAAGTTAGCAATCCATAGATATCCTCGAGTATATCTTCTTTTTCTATTCTTTTTAATATTTACTACAGGGCATGTGTACTTGCTGGAGAGACAGAAAGAGACAGAGAGAAAGTGAGAAAGCACCCCCATGTAGAATGACCAAGCCACCATCATGTCTCCCTTTCCCCTTTCAGGATTTTGGATACACATGCATACACATGTACCTGGTGTATTTTTCAAGCCACTGGGCCTGGGACTCAAACCACACA
>NW_006160204.1:1744869-1762541 GCF_000334495.1 Tupaia belangeri chinensis
ATGATATGAATATTTCTTAAAATTATATATATAGACATATAGATATATATTTAGTTTTATATATATATATAGTTTCATGTATATCTATCTATACATATATATAAGATTTAAAGAAAACACAATTTAAATATGTTAAAATTTGAGACATCTAAAGACCAGCTTACACATGACCTATATTAAGCAAGTCAAATATTTTCCCACTAATTCTCATAAATGTTAATTTTGTTAACCAAAAATATAATTCATTAGTTAGATTAAATACACTCTTGGGAATGCCCTCTACTATTGGAAAATCACAATTCGAAATGCAGTTTGGATGATGTGACACGAGCATTCTTTTTTCTTTTTTAGTTTTGACAGAGGGTGCATGTGTTCACCAAAGAGATAGAGAGAGAGAGAGAGAGAGAGAGAGAGAGAGAAAGTACCCTCCCTGCCCCCACACAGACAACAGGCATGCCACAATCCCTTATTCTCCATCTCTCCTTATGGAATTTTGGATACATACACACAAGCATCAAGCATGTTTTTCAAGCCACAGAGCTCAGGACTCAAACCATGTAATCAACTGTGTGTGATTCAGATACTTTAACCATCATGCCACAAGCTGCCTTGACATGAGCACTCTTAATTTAATCATAAGAGTATAAATCAGAACAAAATTTTAAAAAAACTGCTATAATGCATATATGTGAGCATATATGTATATATAGATAAGGAGATGAGTTTATGAATATGTCTAAATGCATGCCTATAGGTAAATAATGTGTTATAACTAAAAATATATAGTAACATATGAAATATTAAAATAATATTTTTCTCAGATTACTGCAGCATTGACAGCACAGTTTTTTTTTTTCTTTTTTTATGATCAGTTATTTAATTAGGTTCTTGGCAAAAAAATCTAGAGTCCACAGCTTTCTGATCAACCTTGTGCTGCTCTGAAATCTCATATTTCTCTTTCTTTGTGTCAAAGATCTCACCTTCCTGGTGTCTGGGCTTCCGCAGTTTCTTTTTCTTGAAGTAAGCATCGGTAAGGTGCTTTGGGATTTTTACTTTGCTAATATCAATTTTCGTGGAGGTGGCAATGACAAATTTCTAGTGTGTTCTATGCAATGGAACTTGATTGAGGACCAGTGGTCCAGTTATAAGTAGCAAGTCACTCTGCTTCTTCAGGAAAACCACTCCCTTGCCTCTGTGGCGTCCAGTGAGGATGATCAGAATGGTCCCAGGAGTGATGCTGGCTTGTAGCTCTCTCACATGCTGACTGAAGGGTTTTTTGCCGTGGCTCAACAGCTTTCGAGGCACATCTTCAGTAGGATAATACCTAGGCATTTTGCGCGGTTTAACCACCTGGGTACCACCATTCTTGTCTCCACCAACCAGTTTTGTGACAGTTGCAAGAACCTTCTCCTTCTTTTTCTTTTCCATCCTGGATTTAGTGGCCGAGTATTTCCTCTTGTACATGGCCTTCCTGGAATACATGGCAGACTGGGAGTATCTGCCGATGCCCCGGACTAGGACAGGGTTTTGGCTGCAATGGGGCTTCCCCTTCTTGGGCTTCTTAGTCTTGGGGTCACCCTTTTTAACCTTGCCACTGGCATCAGCCTTCTTGGCTTCAGGTTTCTTCTCCTTAGTATCCTGCTTTGCAGATTTATCGCCTGCCATCGTGTATAGTGGCAAAGACTGACAGCACAGTTTGACGGCAACCTCCATGTGACACCTTGACCCAGAGCTATCGATTTTAACAGCTTCTCGATCCCAAATCCACAGAGACTGAAATGATAAATATTTGTTGTTTCCAGCCATGAAATTTGCTGTAATTTGTTTCATAAAACTGGATCACTGTAACTTCCTCTGCCTGATGAGCTGAATCTTGAGAAAACCTACAGTTAATAGTTTACTTACTGAAGAAAAATCTAATGCCCTTTTTCTACAGGAGGAACAAAACAAGTATCTCTGCTCTCACCATTTTTATTCAACCAGAGGCTGTAAAAGAGACAAAAAAAAAGAAATGAAAACATCCAGGTATTAAAGGAAGAAGTCAGACTGTATCCTGAGTTGATTTTATTTTCTATGTAGAAAGCCCTATGGAATCTATAAATAAGTCAGCAGGTTTAATAAGTGAGCTTATTATGGCTGCAGGGTAGAAGATCGACCTACAAAAGGGGACCGCATTTCTGTTACTAGCAATAAAGATCAAATATGACATTTAAAAATATAATTTATGAGTATATCAAAGCCATAAAATACTTAGAGATAAATGTGATTCAAGGTATATAGACCAGTGGAAAGTACAAAAACCTTGTAAGAGAAATTAAAGAGGGCCTGAACTAGTTAAAAGATATATAATAGTGATGGAAAGGAAGATGTAATATTGTTAAGATATATATTCTCTTAAGGCAGAGATTAGAAGAAGGTATTTGTAATATATATATATATATATATATATATACACACACACATATATATATATATAAAATATAATTAACAAAAGGTCCATGTATATATTTAAATAAATAACAAAAGGTCCATATCAGGACTATAAAAATCCAAATCAATAAAAAAAATAAAGATAACTCAGTAGGAATAATGGATAATTGTTTGACAGGCACTGACCAATTACATGGCTAATAAATAGATGAAAACGTCATCAACCTTGTAAGTAATTGGAAAAGCACAAATTAAAATGACAATGGTTGACAATGGATGAAACTTAAAAAAAAAAAGATACATATTCTCAAATTGTTTTGCAAATCAGCAGTTTCCCAGTCAAAATCTCAGCAGACGTTTTTTGTACAAATTGAAGAGCAGTTCTAAAATCCATATGGAAATGCAAAGGACCTAGAAGATTTACACTATCCAACTATAAGACTTATCTATTAAAATCCAAAATCCAAATTGTGGTATTGACATGTAGGAAGAAAAATAGATCAATGGGACAGAGTAAATAGTCTAGGACACACACATATACATGCAATTTATGTTAACAAAGACAATTCAATCAAGACAGCTTTTTTTTTTTTTTTGAGAGGTTTTTGCCATAGGGCGCGTGTGATTGCCAGACAGACGGAGAGAGACAGAGAGATAGAAAGCGAGAAATCACCCTCCAGAGGGGATGACCACGCCGCAATCCCTTCTCCTCCATTCTCCTCTTGGGATCTTGGGCATGCACGCACATGCACCCGGCGTGAGTTTTAAGCCACCGGGTCCAGGACTCAAACCGCGGCCGACTACATGGGAGTCCAGCAACAAAGCCATTACGCTAACTGCTGGTCCCAAGACAGCTTTTTAAGTACAATGTCAGAATTATAAGGTATCCATTTGCAAAATACTGAACTTAAATCCATGCCTAATAAATACACAAAATTAATTGAAAGTAGATTAAAGACTTAAATGTAAATTCTAAAGTTAAAAACCTTCTAACATAAAATGAAAGAGAAAAACTTTACGACCATGGGCTAGGCAATGATTTTTCAAATAAGACATTAAATGCACTATTCATAAATTAGCTCAGTCAAATATATATATTCAAATTGAACTTCATCAAAATCAGAAACTATTTCTCTTTTTGACAGTACTAAGTGAATAAAAAAGGCAAGTCACAGATTGTGAAATAAATATTTGCAAACTATACATCTAATTAAATGCTTAAATCATGAACCTTTAATGAATCACCAAAACTTTTAATAAGGAAACACTGAATTTTACAATAGATAGGCAGAATATTTTAGTAGACACTTTACTAAAGAATATTTGGGGGCCAGCATGTAGTGTGGAGGTTAAGATGACTGGATCCCACATTGCCAGATCTGTGGTTCAGGTCTTGAACTGGTGGCTTGAAAACATACTGGGAGGATGTGCGTGTATACCCAAGCATCAACAGGCTAGATAAATCAGAAGAAAGAAACTGAATTTAGAGACAGAACTTCTGAAATAAGTCAGTCAGACAAAAAAGAAAGAAAATATAATTTTTTTAAATGAAGAAAGCCTATATCACCTATGGGACACCATTAAGCAATCATCTATTTGCATTATGTGGTTTTCAGGAGAAGGGAGGAGAAATGGGATTAAAAAAAACTATTTCATGAATTAATAACTAAAAGCTTTCCAAGTTTAGGGAGAGATTCAGATTCAGGAAAACAGGGATACTAAATAGAACCAATTCAAAAAGATCCTCTTTGAAACATTGCCATCAATCGTCAAAAGTCAAAAACAAAGGGAGAATCCTAAAAACAGCAAGGAAATATATTAAAGTCACTGTAAAGTTTAGATACTCATTATGTTCTTACTTATGGTTGGAAATAGGAGATTTGATCTTATAGAAATGCAGATTAAAATGGTGGATACAAGGAGCTGGGAAAAAGTAGGTGGTGGGGAATTTACAAAGAACTTGGTCAACATACAAAGTCACAGGTAGATAACAGAAATGAGCTCTAGAAAACCATAGTTAAATTTTAATGTATATTTCAGAATAGCTAGAAGATCTCTAATGTATATAATGCAAAGTAATGACTAATGACGAATGTTTGAGATACTGAGTATGTTTATTGCCCTCTTACTTGCATGATCAATACAGGCTATATTCATGAAATGAAAAAAAATCAGTACTGTTCCCCACAATATGTACAATTATTATATGTCAATTAAAATTTTAATGAAAGAAATGGAAGTTATTCTGTTTCCATGGAAGTCTTCTTTTTAAAAGAAATTAGGACCACCAGATAGTGTAATGGTTACATTGTTGGACTCCCACATAGTCAATTCAAGTCCTGGATCCGGTGGCTTAAAACTCACCCTGGGCATGTGCACGTGCTTGCCTAAAATTCTGAGAGGAGAATGGAGAAGGAACTGTGACGTGGCCATACCTCTTGGGTAGTGATACCTTGCTGTCTCTCCAGTGAGTACATGCACCCTATAGCAAAAATCTCTCTTAAAAAATTAATTTATGTTGGAACCAGCAGTTAGCGTAATGGCTATGTCACTGGACTCCCACATAGTCAATTCAAGTCCTGGATCCGGTGGCTTAAAACTCACCCTGGGCATGTGCACGTGCTTGCCTAAAATGCTGAGAGGAGAATGGAGGAGAAGGGATTGCGGCGTGGCCATCCCCCGTGGGGGGGATTTCTCGCTTTCTGTCTCTCTGTCTCTCTCTGTCTGGCGCGCACACGCGCCCTATAGAAAAAACCTCTCAAAAAATTAATGTATGCTTCTGTTTATTTTTTTAATTAGAGAAAAACATTTTAATTACTCAGATAAAGAAACATTTTATAATTTGTATACCAAAAATGAAACACAAAATCATGCTGGAGAGGCTATGGTTAGGTATACTATTAGATAATTCTAGTTGAGTCCAGTCTTCCAGTTATTTCTGACAAGATGTCTGACACATGAATAAAGCCATCTTGGATCCATCCCAAGATGAGTCCAACAGCCAGCAGAGTAACACAAGCCATCATGGTGATATTAATGTGTAATGAAAGGTTCTCCCACTGAACCCTGCCCAATTCCTAGCCCACAACATCCTGAGATAAAATAAAGTGATTCCTGATTTAAGATATTACATTATACTGTTGCAATAGGCAACTGGACCAAAAAGACATGGATTAGATTCATGAGATGAGTAAGAGAAGGAGGATGATCAAAGGAACAGAGTAGAAAGAAGAGAAAGAGAACTCTTTTCAACCTTAGCAGATCATTAAAACCAACTGAGGAATTTTAATTGTTTTTTTAACTATATATATCTGAGTTTCACCCTCAAATTTCTGGTTTAATTGATAGTATTTCTGGGCATAGGGAATTTAAAAAGTTTTGAGCTGATTCTATTAATCAGTCTAATTCTACAACCACTGGAATAGAGCATATTAATTCCTCATCTGTGAGGATGAATGAAAATTTACACTTTATGCTTTTATTTTGAGGCCCAGAATATAAATGTTTTAGAAAAACTTAAAGGTAACTCTTGATATATTTAAAAATCACAGTAAAAGAAACAAAAAGCCTCTTATGGAAATTTTAAGAAAAATAGGAAAGTACAAATACATAACTAAGCTAAAATCAAATACATCAGTTAGAACAAAACAAAAAGCAAAATGCTTCAGTTAAATGACAGAGTTTCATAATAAATGATTAAAATGTTGTAATGGTTCTTTCACTGGACTCCCACGTAGTTGACCACAGTTCAAGTCCTTGACCCAGTGGCTTATAACTCACACTGGGCACATGCGTGTGTGTGTGAATCCCAAGAGGAGAATGGAGAAAAGATTGTGGTATGGCCATCTCCCCAGAGGGTAATTTCTCACTTTCTCTCTTATCTCTCCAGTGAACTTACATGCCCTATAGCAACAAGCCTTTATAAAAAATGTCAACATTAATTTTAGTAATCTAAAAAGCTTACTAAAGAGAAACAAAGGGACTTATTTAATAAATGGGTTTTAAAATGACAATGAAATATTGCTCCTCAAATAATAAAGGAAAAAGAAACAAAGTCTTGAATATATCTTTTTACTTTTGTCCTTAAAATTTTTGAAATAATATAAGGCAAAATTAAACAATAAAAAATTTGAATAGTTAGTCTAATAAATTTAAATTAATAGATAATACACCAAATTTTATAATTAAGTAAATTTAATTAGCCCTTATAATTTTCAATTCCGATACCCAAAATAATCTTTCAAACTTTACTTGGACTCTACATTAAATCACCAAGCACAATGAACCCTACATCCCAAGCATCTCTCACATGTGCCTACTTCTCTTCCCTTCACACTTAGGAACTGTTACATGCCCATGCCATGGTCTGCTGTTCTGTGAACTGTTTTATGCTCATGCCTTATTTCTAGGCCTTCCTCATTTTATCTGTTTTTTTTGTTTTTGTTTTTGTTTGCCAATTTTTTTTTCCACTTTGAAACCAAAGTGATGTTTTAAAGAGTTTCTTTGTTTGTATCTTTGTTTTGTCATAGGATGTGTGTGCTTACCAAAGAGAGAGACAGAGAGACAGGGGAGATGGCCATGCCACAATCCCTTCTCCTCCATTTTCCTCTCAGGATTCTGGGTATGCATGCACATGCACCTGGCATGAGTTTCAAACCACTGGGTCTGGGAATCGAACCATGATCGGCTATGTGGGAGTCCAGCAATGTAACCATTACACCATCTGCTGGTCCCCAAAGTGATGTTTTAAAAAATCAAGTCCTGCGACAGGCAGATAGCATAATGGCTACATCACTGAACTCCCATGTACTCAACCATGCTTCAAGTCCCGGACCCGGTGGCTTAAAGTCACACTGGGCATGTGTGTGTGCATGCCCAAGATCCCAAGAGGAGAATGGAGGAGAAGGGATTGCAGCATGACCAGTCCCCCTGGGGAGGTGATTTCTCGCTTTCTCTCTCTCTCTCTCTGTCTTTCTGGGAGTGCATATGCCCTATAGCAAAAACCTCTCAAAAAAAAAAAAAAATCAAGTCCTGTTATTACTTCACAGTCCCTTTTCTATGATACAGTAAAACATTAAAAAAAAACTATATATGATATTTTTATCTATATGTTTTTCAAGTAATTAAAAGTTGGCTACATAAATCTTTACTAAATTTTCAAAAAAAAAAAAATTTGATGTTCTCACTTGTAAAACAGGCCCAATGAGGTATCAATGCTCACTGTTGGAGCCCCTGAGGAAATAGTTAGGAAAGACTTAGTCATTTCCCACCGCAGCTTGGAGGTTTGATTTCCTGCTAAAGTGAACCTGTACAATGTCTTGCGGATACACAACTCTGGGGTCTGAAGCAGCAGGTTTATGATTCTACACAGCAGACCTGGGTGACTGTTCATATAAATTAAAAGATTTTAAAGGATCTAAAAATATTGGGTTGTCAGAAAAGTCATGACATATTTTTTTCTATGAAAAATATGCATGCATTATAATAATAAAACATCATGCATATTCTGAGAACCCAATATCTTCTACTACAAACACACATAAACACCAATATTTGAGTTCTGGTATTTATTTATATCACATATACGTGTGTTTGAGCACACAGATATGTACACTAAATATGTTTTAGAAACCATGCTGTAGTGTACAAAACAGATTTTTTTAAGAGAGATTTTTGCTATAGGGTGCATGCACTTTCCAGAGACACAGAGAAACAGAAAGCGAGAAATTGCCTCCCCAGTGGGAATGGCTGAACCAAAATCTCTTCTCCTCCACTCTCCTCTTGGAATTTTGGGCACACATGCACACAGGCCTGGCACATGTTTAAGCTGCTGGATCTGGGATTTGAACCACAGTGGACTACATGAGAAGTCCAGCGAGGTAATCATTACGCCCTCTGCTAGTCCCCAATAAAACAGATTAATTCTTATCTTCATTGGATGTATAATCTAAGGCAAAAGGTTAATTCTAAACAAATATTTTGCATAGACTTTATTAATCCTAGATAATATACTTAGTTTAAAATCCCGATTCTCGGCTACAC
Source organism: Tupaia belangeri chinensis (assembly GCF_000334495.1). NCBI lineage: Eukaryota > Metazoa > Chordata > Mammalia > Scandentia > Tupaiidae > Tupaia > Tupaia belangeri. Next base: position 1,753,342 of record NW_006160204.1, read on the forward strand.
AGCACAAGAAACCTTTACATGACTCTAATTGTGCTTGTTGATGATCTCTAGATGGTAGCAAATGCTTCTTTGCCTTGACACAAAGAAGATATAATTGGCCCTTCCTCAGCCTTATTATAACTATTACATCTCCACATTTGATCCTTCTAGTGGAAGAATTTTTTTTTATCATTATGATGTTACATTATAACACAAAAGATGCTTAAGAGATACATTATGACTAAAACAAGCCTCATTGGAACTCTTTCTAAAGGAAGTTACATAGAAGCTTAGAAATAAAAAGGCATTCACAAATTATCTTTTCTTTCTCTTTCAAGAAGTGAAATTGCTTACCCAAGGTCACTCAGCTATTTTGCAGTCATGTTCTCTTGATTCCATTACATCAAAATAAAAATCAGTGAATACTGCCTTTAGAGGGCAAGAGTATAAAAATCAGGTAACTACTTCAGAGACTCTAAATTAACCTTAGCTCTTTATTCATTAAATCAATAAATACTTACTGAGCACCTAACAAGTTCTAGGATGTCAAGGAACTGAGTGAGACCCATTCTATGCTTTTAAGGAGATCGCATGATAGTTGAAAGGATAAAGTCAGCAAGCCATTTTCAGACACTGACCACTGTGAGATAAATACATGCATCACCACTATAAACTTAGACACTCTTTTCTTCGTTTATGAAGAAAACAAGATAACATTTCCAAGAGCACCTGAAGTAGCAGAAAATTACACAATTTTAATGATTACTTGTTATCGAATCATTAAAATGTGAAAAAGTCTTGGTAAAAGACCACTGACAAAGTAGGTACCTATGTATTTTAAAGGAAATACAAAGTTGAGTTTATTCTCTGGATAATTAAGCAGGATGATACATAAATTGAAGAGATCTAGTCTGTTTCACTGCCTGGGATGCCATGGTTTTTCTTCAGATGGAGGTCTCAAAGCCCAGCCCTTATTGTTTACTGATCTGGCTGTTGGACATGGCCTGAGCTCCCACAGTAATGCACTGATTGCTATTTGCTTCTAGAAATAAATGTGGCTTAACTGGGCTTTACTTATCGATTAGCTGGAACGGGCCCAGACTGTCAATGAAATCTGCAGGAGGAAACCAAGTGCATCTCCTTTCAGAAAAGCAGATTTTTTCAATGCCCCTCTAGCTGTGTTGGTGCTGAAACCAAATCTACCACGGCCAGGAATGTCTTGGGATGCCCCTTTTATTTCTGTTTAAACTAGACAATAGGGTTGTGATAAGAAGAGAACAAATAATACTTGATACCAAACCAATGCATTCAACACATTCCCACAACTTTAGAGGCAGGGGGGCTGAGGCTGCAAATGGAGAAATGCTTGACATGTATGTAAGCTGACAGGGGTTCCAACCTCCAGTGATTACATAGAATTATTTTCTCTTTAAAGCAGGCTTCCCACCCCAGAACTTCACTTTATATTATTATTTACTGTAGGGTTACTGTCAGCTTCAGGGCAGGACTTCTTCTGAGAATGCAGGGAGTCACTTAAACACAACTGCTTTCAAAACTGGAAGGTAAGATGAAAGTAAGGAATGGCTCCACTTGTTCAGGGGAAAGCCTGGCTTAGCTCAGGAGGCAGAACCAACTTCGGGAAACCTCACAGCTATCTCCATGTTGAATTCTCCTGAGTGGACAACAGACAAAACAATAGCAATGGGATTCATGTCTGCCTTATACTGAGAGATCAAGGGTAAACATGCTTTACATCAATTATTTCTCTATTACTCAACTTCTGTACTCAAGAAAATCAGAGCTCCAAAAAGTTAAAAAAGAAAAACTGCCTCTAGCCAACATGTAGTAGATGTTGGATGGAAACATAGCCTCGTCATTTCAAATGCTTCTTTCCAATGTCATATTTTTATAAATATTACTCTTATCTTGATACAATCCAAATATCCTCGAAGAGGTGGATGAAGAAGGATAAAGTTTCAACTATCTATTTATCATGTTTTACTTGTTTTTAAAGTTCATTTATTTTTTGAGAGAGTAAGAGAGAGAGACAGAAACGAGTACCCCCTAACAAGATCTTGTCCCTTTATTATTTATTTATTTATTTATTTTAAATTTTATATCCAGGGGTCCAGCAGATGGTATAATGGTTACCTAGCTGGACTCCAATGGTTACCTAGTGGACCATGGTGTGAGTCCCAGACCTGGCGGCATAAAGCTCACACCAGGCACCTGTGCATGCATGCCCAAAATCCTGAGAGGAGAGGAGAAGAGAAGGGATTGTGGTGTGGCCATCCCCCCTGAGAGACAATATCTCGCTTTCTGTCTCTTTGTCACTGTGTCTCTGGCAAGTGCATGCACTCTATAGCAAAAAAGGACACTCAAAAAAATTTATTTTACATTTAATCACTGTGTATCATTACAGCATACCAAATGAATTTTCCCATCATGAACACATCGGATATTGGTTCAGCCAGAGATACTATCATACATATTATCATAAACAAATAATTTTCCATTTTTGTGGGACCAGCAATTGGCGTAATGGCTATGTTGTTGAACTCCCATGTAGTTGACCACAATTCGAGTCCCGGACATCGTGGCTTAAACTCACACCGGGCACATGTGCATGCATGCCCAAGATCCTGAGAGGAGAATGGAGGAGAAGGGACTGTGGTGCGGCCATCCCCCCTGGGGGTGTGTATGTGATTTCTCGCTTTCTGTCTCTCTGTCTCTGTCTTTCTGGTGAGCGCACATGCCCTATAGCACAAAAAACTCTCAAAAAATTTTTTTTGCCATTTTTATGTCCTGTAAATATCTGATGAGAGGAAGAGAATCGAGGGAAAGAAAGATTTTGTCACTTTATAATACTGCACCCACCAGCTTTCTAGCCAGCCAGGATTTCCAGAGCTCCCACAGGCTTATCCAGTATGTTCGGGTTGACCCAGCATTTAAACCTAGGATACAGTGCCCTATCTCCTTTACTGCCACAGCTGGACCTACAAAGTTTCTATTTCTTAAAATGTAATGATATAAAACAAATATAGCACAATGTTAATATTTAACATGGGATTCTGTGCAAATGTTTTCTATAGTTTTCTGTGGACTTAAAGTATGTCATTTAAAAAATTAATCCACTAGTAAACTATAAAGCTGTTTTTGTCTTTGCTAATGGAATAATGTCAGAAATCTAAACCCTTACTCATAAAATGAAAAGAGAATGAGTTTGATAAGAAATTAAACTCCTTCTGTCCTCTTCCTATCCATGGAGATTAATGGCTGTCATAGCTTCCTTCACAAAGGATAAAGATTCTCTTTGATAATAGTGAAGGACCAATTAACAACACAAAAGTAAGCTGAAACCATGTGAAAAGACCTTAATAACCAATGGAGGGGGGAAAAAAGATTATTGTCCCCTAACCTTTAAACTTTTAGTCAAAACATTTAATGCTCTCTCTCACTGCTGGTTAAAAATATATAGAAAATTTTAAAATGTATTTATCTACTACATGGTAGCTTAAAATATTTAAAAGTGAGAATTAATACATTTTATTTCTTTGTAAAAAACATCAAAAGTAGTTTTAACATTGCTTGCCTTCATCTCATCATATAACTTCTAATATGAAGCAAGCATCTATTTCACGCCTTGGTGAATTGTCATTCTCTTTCCTAAGTTTGAATCATGTTTGATAATTCATATTTCAATATCATGAAATATCTCCTAAAGTTCCCTCAATATGAAGTTTTGCCTGTGACACGTCTATGGGATATCGCTATCCTTTTCATTACTATCGTATTTCTCATTTTTGTTGATAAATTCATGTCTATTCAGTTCTTCTTGCAGCAAATATAAATGCTCTGAAATGACAGCCTTGTGAATATTTCCACAGTCAACTACTTCTTTTTATAACTTTGTGTATATCTTATTTGAATTTTATATCCAACATTACCACTTTTTATTTCTTTGCTGCTCTTTCATCCTTATAGGCCAAGCTCCTCTTCTAATAATTCATTTTTGTAAAATTTCATGGGGATTTATAATCAGGAGACAAGGAGGCATTATAACTACATGCTTTGCTGTCTGTGTATGAACAATATGCTATCATTACTCACTGACAGATCTCTAAGAGAGTGACGTGACTGCTCACTGACTATATGTGCATCTGATATTTATTTAGCGACTTATAGACTGGAGACCTATCAAGTATTTAATTATTCATGGATTATTTACTGTGGTAACTGAAATCTGAACCATGTTGTGGAGGGACAGTATTATTTAACTAACCCATGGTACCTAAAATATGCACATTTCAGAGCCATGTGTAGACTGATTTCTGGCTTCCTATTCTAAGATACTTGCCAAGTGGCCTGGGAGAGTCATGTCTACAAATCTGTATCTTGTTGTAACAGACTGCTTTGGTCTAGTGATTGTGGGCAGCTCCTTTCAGCCTGACTGTGGCATAACATCACCTGGCATACAGCGAGGCTTTCTTACCTACATCTAGCTTCCGTTCAGACATTCTTTTCTACTGACTCCAAGTCTTTTTGAGACAAAAGAATTGTGTATTTAACTAACATAAGGGGACCAGCAGTTAGTGTAATGGCTATGTCACTGAACTCCCATGTAGTCGACTGCAGTTCAAGTCCTGGACCCTGTGGCTTAAACTCAGGTCAGGCACGTGTGCGTGTGCGTGCCCAAGATCCCAAGAGGAGAATGGAGGAGAAGGGACTGCGGCGTGGCCATTCCCCTTGAGGGGGTGATTTCTTGCTTTCTGTCTCTCTGTCTGTCTCTGTCTGTCTGGTGAGCACACATGCCCTATAGCAAAAACCTCTTAAAAAAAAAAAAGAATTTCTAAACCCACCTAGATCCTACAAGCCTCTTCCAGATGTCCTATTTTGGGGGCCAGCCTGTCACCTGTCACACATCACTGTTCTTGGAATAAACCATGTTAATTATTATTTCTACAGAGCTTGGTTATTTCTATCAACACACAAAGAGAGGCTTGTCTACATTGTCATTAGCTCCTCTGGAAGATGGCTTTTTTTTTTTTTTTGAGAGGCTTTTGCTATAGGGTGCATGCACTCACCAGAGAGAAAAAGAGAGACAGAGAGACAGAAAGTGATAAATCACCCCCCAGGGGTGATGGTCACCCTGTAATCCCTTCTCCATTCCCCTCTCAGGATCTTGGGCTTGCACGCACGCATGCCTGGTGTGAGTTTAAGCACTGGGTCCAGGACTTGAATTGCGGTCAATTATATGGGAATCCAGAAACATAGCCATCACACATTCTGCTGGTCCCAGAGATGACATTTCTTAAGAAATGGAACAGTGGCAAACAGGGACTATGATGAGTATTTCACTCTCTCAGGAGGATTATTTTATCATCAACTTTACACAATTTCCCACAGGTGGTAATAACCCAAAGATTAACTGAAAATTGCTTTTCAATTATTTAACATAATACATTCTCTTGTTGCTTGTACCAGGTTTGGGGCACTCCCACAGGCCTCTTTCATGGTATGCCACTAAAACACAATAATCCAAAATGTCACAACAGTTGAAGCCAAGGTTTAAGAATGTTTGTACTTAGAATTGTTGTTCTGTGTATCTATTTCTTTTTCTATACAATGGAGAATATCTGTACATCTTAACTTATGCAAATGCTAGACAGATAAAATAATGTGCATAAAAGCATTTATTCTAGCATTCTAAATAAGAGAGGAGACCAGCAAGTGGCATGGTGGTTAAGGTGATGGATTTCTACATGGTTGACCACAATTAGTATCCCAGACCTGGTGGCTTGAAAATTATGGCAAGTGCATGTGTATGGGTGCCCAAAGTCCCAGGAGGAGAATGGAGAAGAAGGGATTGCGGTGTATCCATTATCCTTGAGGAATGATTTTTCATTTTCCTTTTCATTGTCTCTCTCTGGCAAGTACACAGGCTCTACAGCAAAAATCTTCTAAAAGTAAATAAATAAGGGACCAGGAATAATGGCTATGCCCAAGATCCCAAGAGAAGAATAGAGGAGAAGGGGTTGCGGCCTGGCCATCTCCCCTGGGGGGTGATTTCTTACTTTCTGTCTCTCTGTCTTTCTGGTGAGAGCATGTGCCCTATGGCAAAAACTTCTCTCCCATATAAATAAATAAATGAAAGAAAGAAAGAAAGAAAGAGAGATTTTGTAGTTAAAAGATATATAAACAAGGCTCAATCTGAACTTATTTGCAGCGCAGCTAGGGAGAATCCACTCAACTTTTATGAAATCCAAGTTCTTGTGAGAAATACAGGATATAGGGACCAACAGTTGGCATAATGGCTATGTCGCTGGACTCCCATGTAGTCGACCGCAGTTCGAGTCTCGGATCCAGTGGTTTAAACTCACCCCGGGTCGCGTGTGTGTGCATGCCCAAGATCCCGAGAGGAGAATGGAGGAGAAGGGACTATGGCATGGCCATCCCCCCTGGTGGGTGATTTCTCACTTTCTATCTCTCTGTCTCTCTCTGTCTTTCTGGCAAGCACACATGTCCTATAGCAAAAACCTCTCCAATTCACATAATTATTGCTAAAATATATTTTTGATGTGAAATTGCTTTGTAAAGAGCACATTGCCAAGCAATAGTGCATTGTTCTTATGGTGTAACTATCACAGAGCATCTGCCATGTGCTTTATTCCTTTTTCTTTAATCCCTTGCCAGAGGACATGTGTACTTGCCAGAGAGAGACAGAAAGAGAGAGAAGAAGAATGCACCCCCCCAGTGGGGTATGATTATGCTACCATCTCCTCTCCTCCATTACTCTATTCTGTCAGGATTTGGCTTATGCATATAGATGCCTTTGGCATGTTTTTCAAGCCACTAGGGCCAGAATTCAAACCACATGACCAACTGTGTAGGACCTGGCTCCCTTAACCACTAGGTTATAGGCCAAACCTGCCTTTTACTTTTGTTGTCCTTTTTTCCATGCTCTCTATAGGAACCCTAACAGTGGATAAAGTTTCTTTGGGATCACAATACAAATGTATGATTCCCAGGCCAGCAGCAGCATCAGCTCCTGGGACTAGTTAGAAATGTGAGTAGTTGGATTTCACATATCCAGATGTCTACCAAATTTGAGTCTCTGAAGGTAGAGCCCAGCAATCTGCTCTTCTGATTCATATCTGAGAGTCAGTTCTTTAGGACTGCTTATAGACTGCATATTGATATCAACTAGGGTGTTGGAAACCACACTGATAACTCAGTTATAACCTCAGATTTTAACTTAATTTATCAAGTGCAACCTAGATTAAAGGTAATGCTTAAATCCATAAAACGAGACAACAAAGTATTAGATTGCAATCATTGTCTAACTACATAATAATAAACATGTTGGGGGTACAGACCTAATGAACACTAGCTCTTCAGAAAAGCTTTGGGTCAGCTGGTAGTGTTGTGTCTAAGGTGGGTGGATCCACACAATTCACAGTGTATTTTGAGTTTGAGTTCGTGACCTGGGGCTTGAAAAATACTCTGGGCACATGCCTAAAATCCCTAAAGGAGAAATGGAATAGAAGGAATTGTGGTATGGCCATCCTCTAAGGGGGATGCTTCCTCTCTCTCTCTCTCTCAATCTCTCTGCCAAGCACATGAAGCCTCTAGCAAATTAAAAAAAAAACAAAAAATAACAAAAAAAAAAAAAAAAAAAAAAAAAAAAAAAAAAAAAAAGCCCTACATGAGCAAATGATCCACCATCATGGTGATATGAAATAACTCTTAAATATATAATACATAAAGGTAAGTACATTAGCCCACCAACAATACAATAAATTGGTTGAATTTATTCTTCATTGAAGAAGAAGGATTTGTTTTATTTTTGTATTTTCACTTTACAAAGATATTTATAAATTTCAGGCTATAAAATGTAATGAAATTCTTTCTTCCCAAGAGAGATGTCAGGTCATTTGAGATTATACCAGATATTTAAGGATGGTTTTATATTTTAAAATCTACCAATGTAATATATCATATTAACAAGACAAAAAAAATCATTTGAACATATCACTTATTCCATAAAAAATATCTGGTAGGATTCAAAGCCCATTATTACATTAAAAAACTCATAAAACTATAACTTTTGGAGATATTTTTCTACTAAATAAGATTATCATCCTCAAAAATCCTACAGCTAAGGCTAACAGGTGGTGTGAGGGTTAAGGTGCTAGACTCCCGCATGATGGACCCAGTAGCTTAAAAATCATACCAGGCACAGGTGCATGTGTGTCCAAAATCCTAGGAGGAGAAGGTATTGTAGCATGCCCCTCCCCTGGGGAGTGCTTTCTCACTTTCCCTCTTATCTTCCCTGCCTCTCCAGAAAGAATACATGCCCTATGGCAAAACCTAAAAACAAACAAACAAAACCTACAGCTAATATTTTATATAATTAAAAAAGACTGTGTACTTTCACCCTGAGATGAGGGAAAAATGTAAATATATCTGTTTTTACTACTGGTGACCAACATAGTAATGGGAGTTTAGTGATTCTAGAACCAAAAAAAAAAAAAAAAGAAAGAAAAGGCAAACAGATCAAAAGGGTAGAAATTTTATAGGAAGATATAAAGATATAAATATCCATGTAGAAAATCCCAAGTAATCTATAATGAAATCATAAAAATATTAATATAAAGTTTAGTCAGTCACAAGACATATAAAGACAAATAAAATGACACTTGGAAATAAAGATAAACATAGTCCATATTTGCATAAAATAAAATTTCTACCAAAAAAGAAGAGGTTAGACATAGTGCATTTAATGGTGGGCCAGGAATTGAACCCAGGCCTCCCAGGTGGCCTTAGTCTGCCCAAGGCCCAGTGCTCTGCTGTATCTGGGCAGGTAAATGCTAATTTTAAAAAGATTAAATAGTAGAAATGCAGCTGTTTGGTATACTATTCTCCAGTCTATATTTTACATATTTTATAATAAAGCACATTAATAAAGAGAAAAATAATTTAAATCTTGATTACAGTCACATGTTTCTTTAAAATATAAGTTTCAACATGTATATCATCCCCTTTCTTCCTCCTGTAAAAATCCACCATGATTAGGAAGTGTGAAACTAATGCTAAAAAGCAAGATTTCCTTTTTTTCTAGAGGCAATTAAATTTAACACCTGGCTGCCTGTTAATCAAAGCATTGAGCTCACTTATTCTCTTGACAGATCTTTCTTCTTTTCCAGGTTTCCTGGTTCACA
>NW_006160204.1:1762558-1783856 GCF_000334495.1 Tupaia belangeri chinensis
ATCCACAACTAATTTCCAGAGTATAACAGAACTCCTTTATCAAAAATCCCATATAACCACATTTTCTAACCTGCTCCAAAAAAACCCAAAACCCACAACCAAAACAAAACTTTTTGTTTCAATGTTAATGCAGAAATACATACAAAGCATACGTATGGGAAAATTGTGATTAAGCAAATACTTTCTTAGACAAACTAAACATGCATTTCAGTTTCAGGCTTAACATTCTCAGTGTTACATCTACCCTGACACGATCCATAGAGATTTTAGTATAAAAATTTTGATTCTAAATTCTTAAACTCAGACCAGAAATATAAATGTGATTTCTGACTTTTCTTTCCCCTTGATCCTCTTTCTCTTTTTAATACCGAAGTCTGACAGTGAGGACTACCCTCAACATGTTATCACCAACTTTATAGTCTAAAGCTAGAATGAACTTCAGAAAGTATTGAAATGAAGACATCATTTTGGAGATGAGCTAAATCCCAAAGAAAGAAAATGATTTGCTTGAGAACACACTACCAGATGCGGCAGAATGAGGACTAGAACCCAGATAAATCATTTGCTCCAAAAATTACTCATTTGCTACTCATGCTCGTTACATACTCACAGCCATCTCCCTAAACTGAAGTAAATGCTTTTACCTCATTTTTAAAAGTTTTTTTCCAGAGACTCACCAGGGAGAGACAGACACACACACACACACACACACACACACACACACACGAGAGAGAGAGAGAGAGAGAGAGAGAGAAAGTGAGACAATACATTCTTTCAGGGAATGGTCACAGAGCAATCCCTTTCCCTCCATTTCCCCTCCTTTTGGGATTTGGGGCCTACACACACATTTGCCTACGTGTTTCTCAAGCCAGTGGGTCTGGGACTTGAACTGCACTAGCAGCCATGTGGAATTCAGCCACCTTAACCACCATGCCATAGCCTGACTCTTATCTTACTTTTAAATTTTCATATGATCTAACTTCAGGCTCTGCTTCTTTAATACTCTTTTGTTCTCTTTATTCCATTACTTTCTAATTATAGAATATACACCTTTGTTAAACTCTCACAAATCCTTCATAATCCTCTATTCCACAGGCTTTTCCATTTCGTACTAACTAGTCTCTTTAGACAAGGTTATGTTGGGACTAGCAGATGGTGTAGCAGTTACATCAGTGGATTCCCACACATCTGACCACAGTTCAAGTCCCAGACCAGGTAGCTTAAAAATCATGCCAGGCGTGTGTATGTGAGTACCCAAAATCCCAGGCAGAGAACAGAGGAGAAAGGATTTCAACATGGCCATCCCCCACTGGGTGATTTCTCACTTTTCCTCACACTGTGTCTGTCTCTCTCGCTGGTGAGTGCATACACCTTAAGGTAAAAATCTATTAAAAAAGAGAGAGAGAGAGAAAAGAAAAGGTTGTATAATGTGTAACTTTACATTATATGGAATGCTCATTCTCCTAAATTTCAGAAGCCCCGTCCATCAAACCAGGTACATATTAATTCCTATCTACTTGAAACCTTCTCAGACTGTACTCACATGCCACATAATTCTATCACTTAATTACTACACTTACATCCTACACTGTGGAAATTGGCAATTTAATCACCAATTATGTTATAGCATTGTTGATTTCTTCCCCAAATATTTTTTCTTTTCTTTTTTTTTTTAAGGTTTTTGTCATAGGGTATGTACACTTGCTGGAGAGAGACAGAGAGAGATAGAGAGAGGGAGACAATGAGAGATCACTCTTGTGGGTATGGCCATGGTGTAGTCCCTTCTCCCCCATTCTCTTCCTGGGATTTGAGGCACACACCCACAAGCACGCAGCATGATTTTCAAGCCACTAAGTCTGGGACTCAAACCACGATTGGCCATGTGGGAGTTCAGCCACCATGCCACCTACTGACCCCACTCAGAATGTTTTCCGTATTCCTTTAGACTTAGTAATGCATTTTATAATTGTTTTATATTCTCCACAGAGCCCATGACAGTGACCATCTTTTGTAAGTATTCAAAAACTACCTGTAATTAATTGATTAAACCTAATTTAGGAAGTCATATTAAGGATAATGACTAGAATGGATGGACAACAGATGGCTAAATGATCTGAATTAGCTGTTTACAATGTGCCAGAGCCTGAATGTTAATTTTTTGCCACACATATCCCCCTGAAGTGGGCAACAGACATGACCACACATCTCCACTAGCCACAGTGGGAAATACCCAGATTGAACCATGACTAGGCAATCCATTGAGACAATGAAGTTTTACACTTGAGGAGCTAAATTGGAGGACAAAGGAGTTAGCAGTAAGGCAGCAGCAGCCTACTTTGTAGAAAAAAATCCATGTAGCATTGAGGCCAAGCTTTGTGCCAAGACTAATCATAGCCATATTCACACTTTAGTAATTAGAAAGAAAGCACAAGGAATAAGCAGAAAACCTGGTTTCCAGAAAAAACAATGCATCAGACAAGGTAATAGAAAAAAAGAAGAAGGAAGGAAGGAAAGGAGAGAGGAAAGGAACGAGGAAAATTTTATTTTTTCTATTATTACCTATTAATAAAAAGAAAGAAGAGAGATCTTTATGTGTGTGCATGTGCACGCATATGCAATGCCCAAAAAGAGAGAGGATGAACAGATTAATTCCTGAAAATCCCATCCCATTCCCATGAAGCCCAGCTATGCTCTGTTCCTTACTTTATTTTTAAAAAATTTTAAAAATATTTTTGCCATAGGACATGTGCACTCACCAAAGACAGAGAGAGACAGTGAGAAATCGCCCTTCCGGTGGGGAAGGGTTGACCATACAACAATCCCTCTTCTTCCACTCTTCTCCTCGGATTTTGGGCACACATGCACATGCACCCATCATAATTTTTTTTTTTTTTTTGCTGGCAATAAATAAGTTATCTTTATTATGATTTTAATAGTTAAAATTGGCATGTTTCCTAGATAAAGTAGTTGATAACAGGATAAAAAAATTACAAAAAGGCAGCTTTTTCTTAATGATTCATTTGAATTAACTATAAAATTAAAATACCTGCTGATTATTTAATATTGCCTAAAATAACACAAAATATATTCAGTATAGATCTGGGACTTAAACTGTGGTCAGCCATGTGAGGGTTCACCTCCTGAACCACCATACCAACTGCTACCTTCTGTTCTTCTTTTTAAATGTCAGTGACATTGTCATGGCTATATAATAACGACCATTTTTCCACATCCATTTTTGAGCACATTTGATAGGGTTTTGTTTGTTTGTTTTACGATCCAAGTTTCTTAATCAATATCCTGAGGCTCAAGATTATCCTTCTTATCTTCCTAGATAATTTAATATTCAGGTCGATATTCAGTACAATAAGCCTCTTTACTTTATGGATCTGAATTTGTTTACAGTTAGTCCATTACTCTACTCATCTTTTAGTATAGGTTTTCTATACTTAAAATGAAGGATCGAGTAAATAGAAAGGAAAAAAAAGTTACACCACTTGTCATTCACTTACATTTCTGTGAAAAAATATTATATTTTAGCCCAAATTATTTTAATTCGAGTCATTAAATATTTTTATTAAAAACAAGCGTGAAGACTGACTCATACACATATATAAAATCTCACTGATTTTTTTAAGCTCCTTATGTGCCTATTATTTCAAAAGGGCAAGGTTTCAAAACAGGATAGTTAAAAATACTTTAACTCTTGACCAGTTTGTAGTGTAGTGGTTAAGGTGGTTAAGGTGCAGGGATCCCACATGGCTGATTGTGTGGTTCAAATTCTGGACCCAGCAGCTTGAAAAACATGTCAAGCATGTGTACATGTGTGCCCAGAATTCTGTAGTGTAAACACCCCCTTTGGGATGCTTTCTTGCCCCACACCCTTTGCCCAGTGGTCTCTCTCTGGCAAGGGTACATTCACTCTAGGGAATTAAAAAAAAAATTCTGGACCAATTTTCATTCTCTCTCTCTCTCTCTCTCTATCTATCTATATATATACACACACACACACACACACACACAAATATCTATCTATATATCATATCTATCATATCTATCTACACAGATAGATAGATATGATAAAGATGATGATAACTAAGAGAAAAGCCAAGAATATTTGTCTTAGGTCATGATAAGAGAAGTTTCCTTACACACAGCACACATATAAGGAAGTAAAGGTTCCTAAAATTCTAAGCAGCGCTGCTGTGAAGAGCAAATGCCTCCACGTGATCTTTAACTACCAGGATGAATTGAAAGATAGATGACATTCTCTGATATCTGAGGGCCTGTAGAAAAGGGTTGACTGTGTCACTAATAACTCAAATTCTTTAAACAAATGATTCAATGAAATGATGGTATCTTATATTTCCCTGCATATATACTTAGTTGTGAAAGGAATCTGGTCTTTTTGAAACAGATTTAACAGGTTTTCATCATTTTAACCTAATAATCTCTTTCTGTTCAAGAATCACATCCAGAATTACATATTAAATTTTGTTGACATGTCTCTAGGTTCCTCTTGGCTGTAACCATGTCTCAGACATTTTTTTTAGTATTTTTTTTTTCCCCTCACATTCTTGATGCTTTCAGAAGTACTGGTCAAGTATTTTATAAGATGCTCATCAACTGGAATTTATTTGATTTTTTTAATGATAAGACTGTTACAATTTTTTGTTTGTTTTAGTATTTGCTGTAGGGTGCATATGCTCACAGGAGAGAGACACAGAGAGTGAAAGTGAAGAATCATCCCCTAGGGGGTGACCACACCACAATCCTCTCTCCTCTGTTCTCCTCTCAGGATTTTGACATGCCCACACATGTGCTGGGTGTGTTTTACAAGCAGCTGGGTCCAGGACTCAAACTGTGCAGTTGGCTTTGTAGGATCTAGGCACCTTAACCACCACACCACTGGCTGGCCCATGGGATTATGGGTTTTTAGAGGAAGACCACAGAGGTAAAGTGCCACTTTCATCACATTAAATCAAGTATACATACTACTCTCAATATAATTGACCACTTCTGGTGTTTGTTTATTCTAAGCATATTTTTATTTATTTTGTCTATCACAGAGAGAGAGATAGAAAGGCATTCTCAATAGGGTTTTCACACTGCAATTCACCTCCCAGCTGCAATCACCAATATGCTTAGTGTGCTCAGATAGATCTAGGATATGAACCAAGACCCTTCCAACATGGCCTCCAGCACCAGGCAGCAGAGTCCCTGCTGCCTACCAATATGCTTAGTGTGCTCAGATAGATCTAGGATATGAACCAAGACCCTTCCAACATGGCCTCCAGCAGGGACTCTGCTGCCTGGACCATGACAGCTGGGCCTTGGTGTTGACTATCTCCCTGAGGTAGTATTTGTCATGTTTTGTAATGGCAAGTCACTTTTGTTTGGTTGGTTGGTTTTTGTCACTATACCTTGTGGAAAGTATAAGTGGCAAAGTCACATAAAGCCAGTTATAATGTGGGAAATCATGATCTACCTCCTTGACACTAGCATATTAACAAATTATTTGGACTTATTTGCAAGAAGATTTGGACTTGCAGATGTTTATTTTATACTTTGGTTTATAATCCTTGACTACTTTGTTTTTGTTGTTGTTTACTTTTTCTTTTTAATTGTCCCAGTTTTGGTCATTGAAAGCTTTCAGTTGGCTCCGGTGTCTTTCTGACAAACCCCCACCATTGTTGGAGTTTTCTTCCTGGCAGTTTCTTATTTTCATTCATATCTTTTCACAGCATGCTAGTTCATTTATTTTTATCACTGAATAATACTTTATTGTGAATGTATTTTATTGTATAAATAGCTTGTTTATTGTCCATCTTACTGAGGGACGTTTAGCTTACTTCTTGTTCAGGGAGATTGTGAATAAAACTGCTAATAAATATTGATGTGTGGGTACAAGTTTTCAAATCAACTCGGTAAATACCTAGAAGCATGAATACTGGTGCATATTGCTTTTTAACTTCAATCTTTAATATTTATTACAAAAGAAATAAGGTTATAAAATTGTAAAAAATAAATATCATATAAAGGAAGACATAAAAATCTGTAAATTCTACTTTCCCAAAAAAATGTCCATAATACCCAGAATAAAACTGTCATTATCAATTTGCCTTTTATTTTTCCCTTTTTTGAGTTTGCTATAGGGCATGTGGGCTCACAGGAGAGAGAGAGAAAGAGAGAGAGGGAGGATGGCCACACTATAATCCCTTCTTCTCCAAGATATCCTCCTCTGGGGATTTTGGGTCTGCATGCACACACCCTGGGTGTGTTTTACAGATTACCAGGTCCAGGACAAGAACTGCACAGCCAGCCATGTGGGATACAGTTGTCTTGACCACTGCTCCTCCTAGGTGGTTCCAATTTATGATTCTCATACAATGTTAGGATCATAATCACATTCTAGTTTACAGCTTCCTTTTCTAATCAACAAGACACTGACTTCTCTTCATGTCAATATACAGTTTTAATCATTTTTCCCAAGGCTTAAATGTATTTAGTTTTAGCTGAAGCACAATTCATGAAATTTTCCACCACATGAATGCTATTTATGATTAGTCCTTCATATTTTCTAATTTTAAGAATTCTTCAATTTTAAACAAATAGCTCTATGTTTTTAGGTATCTATTTCTATATGCGAAGTTCCTCAAATTAGAATCAGAAATTCTTTACTCTGAAGAAATTAATAAAAACATATTTTCAAAGTTGACATACGCTAATTGATTAACTTCAAAAAAAGAAAATAAAGCTACTAATTGACATTGAGGTTGTGTTTGTTTTTGGATTTTGTCAGAGGGGTGCATGTTCTTCACAGAGGGAAAGTAAGAAAGTACCACCCATGGGGACTCATCAAGTCACAATCTTTTCTCATCCATCTCTCCCTCCTTTTGTTATCTTAGGCTCACACACACATGTACTAATCCTATTTCTGAAGCCACCAAGTGTGACGCTCCAACTGAAGGTTGGCCATGTGGGATCTAGTTGCCTTAACCACCATGCGACCAGCTGGCTCAAACATTGAAGTTTTTAAGTACAAGAAGTTGTTGTTTTTAAAACTTACGTAGGACCCATCCACCCTGGCATACATTGCTGGGATGCTGTGCTCCATGTGCTGGGACCATGTGGGAGGCCTGGATTTGATTCCTGACCTAACCTAAAGACTGTGTGCAATGGTGTGTGGCTATGATCCCAACAACTTGGGAGGCCAAGCCAGGAAAGTACAATAGGGAAACTGCCTTAAAACCAAAACGCACCTATAGATTTTGTTTTTGTTTTGTTTTGTTTTGGAGAGGTTTTGCTATAGAGTGCATGTGCTCGCCAGAAAGACAGAGAGAGAGAGAGAGAGAGAGACAAAAAGCGAGACATCATCCCCCAGGAAGGATGGCCAGGCCGCAATCCCTTCTCCTCCATTCTCCTCTCGGGATTTTTGGGCACACACATGAGCATCCGTGTAAGTTTCATCCACTGGGTCTGGGACTTGAACTGCAGTCGACTACGTGAGAGTCCAGCAACGTAGCCATTAGGCCAACTGCTAGTCCCCAACACCTATAGATTTTAAAGGACATCTTGATATTGAGATGCCAATAGTAATAAAAATAGATAGAAATTCTATTTTACCTATTATTTACAGGTATATATATAGAATTATTGTTTAGAAAAATATTAGTAAGTGAAAAATAGTTCTGCTTTTAGAGTCAAGTGATAGCATAATGGTAGTGCAACTGGACCCACATAGGAAAGGTCCTGGTTCTTGTCCTGGGACTGTGCAGAGTTTGATCTCTGAGTCAGTTGATACTGGGGGTGTCTTACCATGAGAATCCTGTTGAGGGTGCCTCTCTTGCAGAAGAAATAAACAACTTTGCAAAAAGTAATAATTCCTTTTTCTTTAAGTGTTTAACTCTTCAATAGTTGAGTTAAAAAAATTATTTTAAGGTCTGTTAGGTTTAAATTGTGTCCCTAGAATTTTTGGTTCTCACCAGATTTTGACTGATGAATAGAAGTCAATTAATTCTTTGGAAAGATTATCTGTGATTCATTGAAAATTTTATTTTTATTTTATTTATTTATTTTTTTGAGAGGTTTTTGCTATAGGGCGTATGTGATAGCCAGAAAGACAAAGAAAGACAGAAAGCGAGAAATCACCCCCCAGGAGGGATGGCCATGCCACAGTCCCTTTTCCTCCTTTCTCCTCTTGGGATCTTGGGCATGCACGCACACCATGCCACTGTGAGTTTCAGCCACCAGGTCTGGGACTCGAACCGTGGTTGACTACATGAGAGTTCAGCCACGTAGCCATTACACTAACTGCTGATCCCAAGATTTTATTCTGAAACTATAGTTTCCTGAAGTAGTAGAGAATGGTGGGTAATGTGAATTTAGTGTTTCAGTGACCCCTAAGGCCCCAATATTGCAGCCTCAGGACCCCAATGTATTCACTTTTGAATTCTCCTTCCTTTCAAAAAGATTACACATCTTCATCTGTTGCTGTGTAGGTTAAGTTACCACCCACGTCCACACACCCCAGTCAACTCTGTTTCTTTTCCATTGATATTGAATTTGGCTCTGTAACATGCTGGTAGCTGACTGAACCTTAGCAGATAAACACCCCATCAAAACACAAGCTTTGAGAGGCATCCTTTATTTTTGCCATCTCCCTTGCCTTTTTCCCCTGCCATGAAAATTTCATTGTCAGACAGAGAATGCCCTTTTAGACTGAGGAAAGGAATGAGACCAGACGTGGAGCCCTAGTGACACAGCAGACCCACAGCTGAAAGAAATAAGTATGTTGTTTTATGTTGGTGAGATTTGGGAATGGTTTGTTATTGCAACGAGGCTGATTAATGCCACCAACTTTATAGATTAAATGACTTAGACTTGGTATAGCACACAAAATAAATAGAAATACTTAATGAGCACTGAAAGTATACAAACCTCTTACTAGGAAAAATGAAGACTACAAAGATGATTAGGATACATCAATATCCTCCAAGGAACTTGAGGCTTAACTGAGAAGTCAAATAAGTAAATACCTAAGTAAAATTCAAATCTGAATAAATTAAGTGCTATAGTGGTTTAAAAAAATTATTAGAGAAACTAAGTGAGAACACATTAATTCCAGTTTGAGGAATGATCTTAAAACCGATGTGAGGGTAAAACAAATAAATTAAGTTTTAATTAAGATAGAATGTCTAAGGATTAATATTGGATAGAATGAGCTCAGATTCTCAAGCCTGGAATTTAATAGGCAGCAGTAATGTCACTGCTTCATTAAAGGGAACACAACGGCTTCACCAGAGGAGAGAGAGCTCCTGTTTATCGCCTTCCTATAATTTGGGAGATTTTGTTGTGAGCAGTTTACTGCATTTTGTCCTCTAATCCCCATAGCACTCCCATCAGGTAGTTGTTATTATTATTATGTAACAGAATATAAAAGCACATGCCAGTTTAATCAATAATTAAGTGACAGAAATTGTTGAGGCCAGGATTAAGTTTGCCCAGACACAAACTTCATTCTCGTAATAATCACAGTATATTACACTATGGAAGACTAGAGAATCTTGATTATCTACAGGAATTCTAATATATATTTGATTGTTCTTTGTTCAACTCTGACCTCCATCAGCACAGACATGGACAGAATTGTGACTTTGGGAACTCCACACCTATTCCTGCTTGTCTTTTTCCCTGACCCTGATAACTCCTGCCACTCTAACCAGAGTCTTTCTACATTGTCCCATCTTAGTGCATTGCTTGCGGCATCTTCGAAACAAATGCAAAGTTATATTTATTTGTTTACTTCTTCATAAGTCATCTTGAGCTCTTTTTGGAATTGGATACAATAAAACTAGGTAGATGGGTGGTAGACAGATCATATGTAGATAAATAAACATATTAATGACAGATAGATGGTAGACAGATATAGACAGAACTTCTAATGATTGAGAGATTAAATTAGAGTGGGCTAGTACCAAATATTTTATTATAACTACTTCATAGGCATATTTGTCATGTCATTGTTGGCTTCATCACTGAGGACTCATAATAGCAAATCACAGTGAATTATGATTTTTTTAATATCACTGGCTTGATATTGTCATCTGAACATATTTTATCACTCATGCAAAAGATTATCTACTATATGTAATGCATGAAAAAAGGGTTGGATATACAAAGAAAAGTAAGAAATATAGACTACTCACAATTGAGCTGGAAATCTTTCTGTACAGCACATAGCTCAATGCTTTATGTCAAGTGGAAATACAACAATGTTAAAAGAGGAAAGAATTCTTCCCTTGCCTGGGTGCCTTCTTTATATCTACACAGACATTATTCTCATTATTATGTATTCTCATTCTTAGAAGAAAGCCCCATGATTAAGTCACAGGCAGCATTGAACTTAGACTAAAACCTTCAATGATCAGTAGGAGAGGAAACTGGTACAATGCTTTTGGAAAACTCAGTGACAATGCATGCTAAAGCTTAACGAATACATACCCCCTAACCCAGTTAGTCTACTCCTAATACAAGGGGAATGGACACAATTTTCTACTAACAGAGAAGCATAACAGTGTTGACAGAAGCACTATTCATCATAATGTAACTACAAAATAATAAAACAACTGTAAAATGGAAAAATAAATGATATCATATTCATGACCATGAAATGAACAAACTGCAACTACTTGTAGGAATAAGAATAAATCTCTTAAAGATAACATTGAGCTAAAGAAAATACGTCATGACTTTTCTTACGACCTAATATGATAGAAAATAGTACCTAGTCCACAATCCCATACATAGAAACATTAACAACAGACAAAACTAAGGGGTTTTGTTAGAAATCAGAACAACAGGGCTCACTGGGGATTGGACAGAGGGATGAAGGGACTTCCAGGATGCAGGAAGACTAAAAGCCTCCAACTTCTACATTACATAAGTTTTCAGATACTTGATTGTATTAGAAAAGCTTGCCTTTGTAACTAAGAGGATACAACTCAGAGATTTCATTTTTTAAGTGTATTTATTTATTCCATGAGAGAGAGAAGCATCCCCAGCAGCCTCTCACACTTCAGCCTCCCCTCAGTCATTTCTAGCCAGCTATGATCATACACTTGTACCCAGCCGGTACAGGTACACCCTGGAAACAAACCTCCAAATTCTATGCACCTTTCAGTATCATAGAGTATTGTGGTTGCCACCAGAGTTGGGCTCAGAGATTTCATTTTAATTCCTTCTTAAGATGCTCTGACTCTTGCTCCTTCTAATCCTCTATGAATTCAGGGATTAATATAGGAAAGAAATACTAATGAAGTATACACCCCAAAGAATAAGAAATTTTGCTGAATGTCTGTGATATACTCCAGAATATATTATTTAATCCTCAAACTAAATTATTTAACATGTGAGTGAAGTGAGACTCCATCTTCGTAAATTCACAAGTCACACAAAAATGAAGATCAATGCTAGTACTTTGTTCCCAGGTTTATTCAGAAATAAAACCATTTCTATTTTCAACACTGCACACTGCCACCCAAAGGAAGTTCCATCATTTTGTGGAACTTAGACTCATTCTCAGAAATAGAAAATTAAAGCCAGATCCATCTAAAAGTGCCAAATGGGATGCAGCAAATCACAAACTTAATAAAAGGGCACATGGACCTTCCAAAGGTGCAGAATATGTTTATGATGGCATATCAATACTCACAAAATATGTTCCTGGCAACAGCTGGTTCAGAAATGCATGTGCACGTGATCCACCATGTTGATATATAAGCAGTAGCATTCCTCTGACTGACAGTATATGCTTTACAGAAAGTCAAATTCTTAGTTTCTTATGATGATCTCATTTAAAGAAAGTATCTATGAGCTTCAACTCCTATGGATGTTTGGAGCCAAAATGAGTCTTCTTTTTCAAACCAGAATGAACAGAGCTCTATTAATACTTCAACTCTAGGGAGTCACTTCTAAGTCACAGAAATGTCACACAAAAGCAGTTGGTCCCCAAGTCAAGGCTAAGTTTCTACTTCCAATGAAGCTGTCACATAAAGATCCTGTATGATTCCTCCTGCAGAACTCAATTCAGTTCTTCTGTTTCCTAGCCTTCTTCTATTCTTCTATTTAAGTACTTAAAACATGTCAGTCTTTCCATTTACACTTAAACCAGGTATGTGATGAGAAATTAGAATCTAGGAGGAAAGGTAATGCAAAACCATGTCTTTTAAGAAAATTGGAGAAAAGAAAATTACAGAGGACATCTAAAACTGCCTTCCCCAGCACTGGTTACAAAATGGAGAAGTCTTTGCCAACTTCATGTGCAAAAAGGATTTTAATCCAGCTTCCAAATCCAATATCAAAAAAATGTATGGATGACAGAATAGAAAATATTATATAATAAGAAGAAATAAGAGTTAATGCAACAGTATCTTAAAAACAAGAATACTACGATAACAGCTTGCTTATAGGAGATGAACATGCAAAGAACGGCCATAATTTCAAGTACGAGACCCCACCAGGAGCTCAAAAAGGAAACAAAGTAAAAGAAGAAACAGAAAGAGAGATTGAATACAAATCTGAATGGCAGAAAAGAGTCCCACAAGAAAAATATGCCAAAGATGACATGAACATCAGAGATTAGCCCTTTGGTATTCAGGTTTGAAAGATAAGGTGCATTAAATGTCACAAAGGAGGTCATGTCAACACAGATCAAGAATGCCCTTTATTGGGTATTCCTGGAATCAATGCAGGTTCAGTTCCCTCAGATGGCCCAGGGCCATGGATTCACCCATCGGAGGTAATAGCAGAGATGAGGAACAGTGAGTTTGCACGGAAACGAAATGTACTTGGTAGAAATGTAACCACAAATGATCCATCACAGGAGTATGCTGCAAGTGAAAACGAAGAAGATCCAGAATTAGAATTTTTGAAGTCATTAACAACCAAACAAAAACAGAAACTTCTCCAGAAACTGGATCAACTTGAGAAGAGGAAAAAAAAAAAAAGGAAAAGATAGAAAAAAGAAAGTTTCAGAAGAGCAGAAGCAAGCACAAAAAAACATAAAAGCAAATTTTCCTCCTCTTCTCTTTCCTCCTCTTCCTCTACTGAGACTTCAGAGCGCAGCAATGAGAGAGACAACAAAAGGGGGAAAAAAGAGAGAGAGCAAAAAAGAACCCAAGTGCTCAGGGAATAACAACAGCAATTCCAAAGAGAAGGAAAGAAAACAAGAGCATTCTGGGGAGAATAGAAAACGGAACCACCCTGATTCCAACAAGAAGTCCAGAAGCTGTAATTGTAGCCCAGAGAGGATCTGAGAGACATGAGGGGAGCAGCGGCCATACCAGGGATGAGAGGGGCAGAAAAACCTGAAGCAGAAGTCATGACAATTGTAAGCAAAGGGAGAGGAGAAAATGGCCACAGTGAAGTCCTAGGAAAGAACAGAGTAGGAGGAATGAAACCAGGTACAAGGCACAAACACATACAGAGAAAAAATGTCAGAGAACACTGAGGAGATGATAAGCAAGCTAAGGTGACAGAGAAAACAAAGCAGAACTAGAGAGAATAAAAGAGACATGTGTGACAATTACCTGAGTGTAAACTCTCTGTTTTCTTACTGAGCACCTTTAGCGAGGGCTACATTATGTATTATTGTCTTTCTAATAAAAAAAGCTCTATTTAAACTTTCCATTTTGTCATTCCAAGTACAAAACTTCATGAGTATCATAAAAATGCATTTGGTAAAAATATTTGTAAGTAATCTATTTGGGGACTATAGGAATACTTTCTGTTGGTAACTGTTTCCTGGGCCCTATATAAAACTCCAATATATAACTGTGACATTCTCTTTGTTCTGAAATACCATCAAAAGAATGACAGTATATTGAAAAAAAAATTGCAGAGATTAATGGAGGTCTTCTTTCTTATTGCTACTAGGGATTTGTGTGTGTGTGTGTGTGTGTGTGTGTGTGTGTGTGTGTGTGTGAATATCAAATATTTAAGCAAAGATTTCAATAAATTGTGAAATAATAATAACTGCTACCTTTTATAGGGCATCTACTCTGATGAACATGGGGTTTTACATCAGTCTGATTTGGACATGAAGATTAACTGTTCTTCCCAACTATGGATAATTTTGGGACTCCTTCAAGATTGAATTTCTATCTCTCTCTCTCTCTCTCTTTTTCTCTCTCTCTCTTTTAGATTTTTGCCAAAGGGCACATGCTCTCACTGGAGAGAGATACAGACAGAGGGGAAGTGAGAAATTACCCCCAGGGAAATGACCATGCTGCAATCCCTTTCCTCCATTTTCTTGCTGGGATTTTGGCCACACACATACACAGGTCGAGTGTGTCACAGGGTCCAGAATTCAAACTGGGGAGCTAGCTATGTGGAATCCAGCCCCTTAACCACCATGCTGTCTGCTGGCCCCCAATTTACTCCTTTTTTCTTAAAAAATTATTCATTTAATTTTATTTACTATTATTATTATTTTTAAATTCACCAGAGAGAGACTGACGGAGCAAGAAAGAGAAAGTGAGAACATAAGCCACTAAGTTCAGGACTCGAAACATGGCCAGCCACGTGGTAGTTCAGTGCCTTAAGCACCATGCCACCTGATGGTTCCAAGTTACTCTTTTTAAAGCAAGCATAGTAATGCCCTTCTCGGATGGTTACTGGAAGATAAGTGAGATAGTACACATGATAATGCATGTTTGATAGTATACAGCATATGTGAAAGCTCACTTTATGCTAATTATTGACTCCCCTCTGGTTCTATTTTTACTTGATAATGGTTATTTGCATGCTTTTTGTTTTCCTGCTAGACTGCAAGATTTTTGAGACAAAACATGTGCATATTATTTTTCTTTTTTCTACCAGTTTGTAAAGTGCCTTGAATACATTTACTGAAAGGAAAAGAATTGGCAAAACCTGGTTCCATTGCTCTTACAAAAGAACATTCACAAAGTCACAAGAGACTCTTAACAGACAAAATTTAAAGTTGTATCAGGTATTTGGAAACATGGACACAGACTACCTCACCAATATCCTCTTTTCAGATATGTTGTCAGGATAACATGAAGTAATGTTTGTAAAATGCTTATCTCAGTGTCTGGTGCATCACAGGCCCTTAATAAATGGGTATGTTTTTCTGCTCCTTTTCAAAAGACTTTATGCCCATCTCCACATTGGTGCTTTTACTTGCATTTTTCCACATGACATAAATATCATTCTCTCTTTCTAAAGCAGACCTCATTCTACCTCTCAAAGAAACCATGAGATATATATCCAAAATCCCCCTATCCCGCCGTGTCTGGGCTGAAGTCTGTCTATGGCAAAAAGTTGGCACCTGGCCTCCTTTCACAAGCAGCCTGCTTGCTTTTAGCATTTGGAGAAGTCCCTCTGTCTCCCTGTGACTCAATCAGTCCTTTCTGCCTTCCCATGAAGTCTAAAATCATACAGGACTAACAGTGCTTGCATTATTAATCATGTTTTATACTGAAAGTTCTGTCTCCTGATCATCTGCTTCTCAAACGTCAGCCTCTGGGCCGTATTTACTTGAATGTGTCCTTTCACGATGCCAAGTGGATTGATCTTAAAAAGTACTTGCTCATTGATTCAAAGGAAGAAAAAAAAGAGCAGTTTTAACCAGACTTGGCTTTGTGAGTGGTACAAACCGCCGGGGATGGCTCACCACCAGCATTCCAAGCACAGGGTACAGCCTACATTCAATGGTCCCATGGCTGACCAGAGTAGGACTTCTGCATCACTGTGGCTAAGAATCACAGTGGGAACTGCAGAACACAGAGAAACTCACACATGGTTAGTGAACAGCCCTTTAAAATTCCCATGACAGGGGCTCTAGAAGATAATTCCAGTCTTCTGAGACTTCTAGGCACTAGAGTCCAAGGATATGATTTTCCTCTGCCTTTCACTAGCTTTGTGACCTTCACTAAATCTTATCCAATTCCTGAAGCCCAATTCTCCCCACACAGAAAATGGCATCAAAATAGGTGTTTTTGTTTGGCAAAGATCAAAATAGGAATATGCAGAAAACATACCCAGAACTGTAAATCACAATATAAACTTTCAGTTATATCATTTCTTAGCCACAGTTTAGCATTTATATCGAATGTGAACAGTAAAAATACCACTAGGCTAAAGGACTGCAACTTTGGTAATGACGAAGATGTTAATGTTTCAAGATAAAAATTAACTTTGCAGCCAAAGCACTTAATAAAACATGTATATTATACCATAAATATTTTAGGATGAAAATAATTCACCATACTCTTTTAAGGGAAAAAAAAAACATAGTAACATGTTTAATAGTTTGCAGCTGACATTGTGAAATTGGAATTCAGGATTAGCTAATGGTAATTATGGGAAAAGTAACAAAATTAACTGTGTTATACATTTCCATGCTTGAGAGAAATTCACAAGGATATTATTTATTTCTCTTCAAAGTCAAGATCCTTGGGACCTAAATGAGCATTCACACAAGCATTTGAAAAGGTGCATACACATATACACATACACTCATACTCATACACAGAGAAAACTAAAGCAGACTTTAGGACTTACAGACTTCGCAACCTTGCAGATAAGAATGTGAGCAAAGGTCTCAAAGTAGTTTTTGGGTTTCCTGGAATAATGGAAGCCCAGGCATTGTAGGACATTGCCGTAATTAAGGAAAACGTGGAAACAAAGCAGGCTCTGTCTCAGTAACCTGTTGAGAGGAGGGGACAAGAAACAAGATTGAGTGGAATTTGAACACTGGCACCCAGAAACTAACCCTTTTGCTAAGGAGTAGTTGGACATCACTGGCTGGGTGAGAAGCCCGGCCAACATGACAGTTATCGGTCACCAGGAAAAAGAAGGGCCATTCAGGAGGCAGAGTGCATGTCTGAATTGTCTGGTCACAAATTCAAGAATGATGGTTTCAGCCGGACAGCCCATTCACAATGATTCCATTCACGAATATCTATTAATTGCCCCTGGATCCATTGATAAAGTTGTGAAGAAAAACAAATGTAGTGTAGTCTTGCTGTCATGGAGATTATAGTCCAGAAGGAGAAATCAACCTTAATCAACATTAATGACACAAGTAAGTATAAAAATGCAAAACGGATTAATTGTTATTAAAGTAAGTGAGACAATTTATAATAATTTATGATAAAGAAAGTAGACCTTGCATGTCAGAGGAGATCAGGAAAGACTTCCCTGAGGAAGGGATTTTTTCAGTTACTCTGGGTAAGAAAAGGACTGGTGCTATTACAAACCACCTCAAATGTCAGTGGCTAAATTTATATAAAGCCAGTCTGGATATTTCTGGTTGAGAAGCATTGTACCTGGGTATCACTTCTCCAAACCTCAGTACAGGCAGACAGGCTCTGTCTATCTCATAGCTCTGCTATCTTTCATATGTGACCCATGAAGTGGAAAAAAAGAGGACTCACACACTGAATTGTTTCCACTCAGAGTAACACATAACTCCTACTCACATTCTGCTGGGAACTAATTACATGGCCTCACCCTAAATGTAGCGAGAAAGGGAAATGAGTTTAAACTATGCCCAAGAAGAGAATGATTTATTGAGTACCTTTCCATGTCTGTGCCATATATCTGAAAGAGGAGTAAGAGTTAGTTAACTAATTAGGTATAGACGGTGGGATGGGTGGGGGAAAATATTTCAAGTGGAGGAAAACATTTCCAACACAGAGAATATTAAACATGAAGATCCTATGGAGGAGGGAAATAGGTAGTGTTTAAGGAAAACAAAAAGAATGTTGTTGTTGAGCAGAAATAAAGTCTGAGCGGTGAGACATAAGGAAGAGGGAGGTCCAGATCATTTAAGGCCTTACAGGCCATGACAAGAATTTTGTACATTATTCTAACTGCAGTAGAAAATCACGGAAAAGTTGGAACTGAAGGAGCAACAATGGATTGACATGCCTGCACTCATTTTTCTGGATATGGTGGAGATCCTGATTGGAAGGGTGCCAGATGAGAAATGGAGAGAACAAGGGGACCCTTGCATTGATCCAGGCGAGAGAGAATTATAGCTTCAACCATGGCAGTGACAATAACGTTGGAGTTAGTTAGAAGTGCATAGATTGAACAGAAATTGACAAAGGACTGCCAGTAAATGGTCATCATGACAAAGAAAAGATTCCAGTTTCCAAAAGTAACTTGCAAAGAGGTAAGTGATGATCATGCTCCCAGTCAATCTGAGTTCTAGTTAAAGTTTCAGGAATTTTTGACATGCACACTTCTTTCTATTAACTGGCTGGGTCAAGGTTGTCAGCACAGAATCTGAGCTTTCCCAGGGCAAGGATTGTGGCTTGTTTTCTTTTTTGTCTTTGAAAACTATTATATCTCTTAATATATAATATGTACTACTATCCTTATTTGATAAAGAAGAGCTGTACAAGAAGGATCTTGAGAAATTCATATATAATTCAATTCAGGTTCAAGTGAGTTTTAAACATATTACCTTGGGTAAGTGATGGTGAGGCCAGACACAATCAAGAGAGAAAAAGCAGTTTACAATTTTACTATTCACAGCTTCTTGGGTAGACAGCACATAATACAGAGCTACTGAAGGAAGCACCTGGGTCATTCAGGTGGTGGAGAGAGAAGGTAGAACTATGGGTAAGTGCCTTCATTGTGATTTCCTCCAGACGGAATGGGCAAGGCAGGGTTAGGGACCGTAGGGCTGGTCGGCTACTTGAAAGTTATGCCTCCAGCACACTCCTACTCCCTGTGACTCTTAAAGCATAGGCTCTGGGGCTATTTCAAGTTTCTAAGAGGTTCAAGTCCAGGGTTTACTTGAGGAGATCTAGTGGCCATTTCGTAGCTACTTCAGTATTAGTTGCTAACTTCTAATGATTTCCTCATTTATTATGCATTTATGGAAACTTCTTTCTTTTTGAAAAAATAAATAAATAAAGCTTTTCAAGAGCAAGTCCTGGTTCTGATTTTCTCTAATATACCCTCAGTACCTAGAAGAGTTTTTGAAACACAGAAAGACCTTTAAACATATTATTCATTCAATAAATAATGGATCAACTATTCCCTACCAGTCTTCCCAGATAACACAAATCAGACTGTCACTGCCCACATCACATACTTTCTATTTGATTAGTTAATAGCACATTTGCAAAATTACAGGGATATTATCTTTTGCTATAAATATATCATTCAGTAGACTATAAAAGCACAGATGATAGTCTAGTTTAGACACCCTCATCTCACAAGAACTTCTTCATTTGTTTAATAAATATTTCTTGGGCACCTCTTATGTACCAAGTGATTCTTACAGCAAAGAGATACAACAGTGAAGAAGATTAATTACAACTGCCTTGGAACAAATTATATTTCCTCATGGGGGAAAATGAATCCACATAAAATAAACAGGAAATTCTAAGCACTATAATAAGGATATGTGTCTCACCTCATCCATGTCATTAGGAAGCCCTGAATAGAAGCTTGTAAAACTGCTTACACTCTATATAACGCAAAAGAAGTGAGAAAAAGTGAGCAATTGACAGAAGCTATGGGGGATATTTAATGGATCTTGCTCCAGTATTTATAATAGTCATCAACTAACCCGTTCAAGAGGGTGATAAGGTTGTCAAGGACCAGGAGTCTGATTTTCTAAGACACAAGGATACAATAAAAGATAAATGAAAAGCTTTGCCAAAACATGATAGAAGACCATCCTTTAAGTGGACCTGGCAGAGGTCAAAGTGTAAAGAAGTAGGAAAACAGCCTGGCCTCAAAGCAGAGACTTGGCCATTAAAATTAGGTAAAAAAGTAAGTCAAACAAAAAAGTCTAGACAGAAGACAAGGTTGGATGTCCTGACCCTCAGGGAGAGAACTCTAGAAGACAGAGCACATAAATACATAGAACCTAAAGGCAGTAGAGCAAAATATATGGGAATCTAGGAGCAAGGTTGGTAGGCAACATAAATCTGCCACTTTGAGAATTCTAGTGGGGACTCAAGTGAAGGATAAATGTGGTGACTTTTCTGAGGATGGGATCTTGAAAATATTCCCAGAAGACAGAAAGATAAACAAGTAAAACATGGCTAATTAGCATCAACAACACGAAAGGGTAAATACCCAGTCAGTCATTGATGGTACACAGGACTCTGATAACCAAAATCTTGTTGACTCTGAAATCCTATCAAAACCTAACAACCATTATTATTAGTATACATTGGGAATAGTTTCCTTTCTGTATATGATTATTTTGCAGCTGAGTATTTTCAATAAATGTTAGTTCATTTATGCTATTTCTTTTCTTTTCTTTTTAAGTTTTTGCTATAGGCCAGATGTGTTCAAGAGAGAAACAAAGACAGAGAGGGAAAGTGAGAAAGCATCCCCCTAGGGGCATAGCCACACTGTAATGATTTCTACAGTCTCTTCTTGGGACTTTCTGGCACACACACACACACACACACACACACACAACTACTGTGATTCTCAAGCCACGGGAGTCCAGGACTCAAATCACACAGTCAGCTATGTGGGATCTGGGATCCAGCATATTAAACTCCATGACATCTGCTGGCTTCTATGCTATTTCTTTATCCTCTACTCACTTCCAAAAGTGAATTATGGTTTTCTCTTAAAAATAATTTACAGCACAAAGAATGAAAAGGAAAACATAAACATAAGCAATTACATAAAGTGAGCGAGAACATACTAGATCAGAAATGCTGAATATTACAGTTAGGTAGATAAAGGGGCTAAGTACAATTTACAACTCACTCTAAGAAGAAAAATTACAAACTCAAAATTAACCTCTGAAAAACTTACAATAGTCCTAGATGATCAGAACCTACACTTTCCAAATTTCAAAACCATTATTTATTTTTCTCTTCCCTCTCATTTCCTCAACCACCTTAGCTCAAAATTTCCTGCAGTCTGACACCAGCAGGGAGTAGGATAGCCAACTGCAGTTTGTGTCTTGGATCTGGTGGCTTAATACTCATGCTGGGTGCATGTGCATACATGCCCAAAAATCCCAGGAGGAGAATGAAAAAGAAGAGATTGTGGCACAGTCATCCCCCTTGGGGATGATTACTCATTTTCCCTTTATCTCTTTCTGTCTCTCTGGCGAGCACATACCCCTATGGCAAAAACCTTTAAAACAAAAAAAAAGTTCTGTAGTTCATCTCAGTCACCTACTCACATCATTAATTATGCAAACTGCAAAAGCTACTTTTTAGACTTCCCACTACAGTAACATTCTCTAATACTCCCATTTACTCTTATTCTCTCCATAGCC
>NW_006160204.1:1783874-1833549 GCF_000334495.1 Tupaia belangeri chinensis
TTCACAATCTATTTTATAATCACTTCTTAATAAAAATCAAGTACTTTTTCTGTCTACACATGGCCAACTATTTATCTATTGCCTAGTTACACAAAATCTGGGACATACATATTACTGTTGCTATAATGACCACTGCACAGAAATCAACCATGTGCCTCTTTATCTGAGCTCTGCTGTTAATTCCTAGATAAATTCTGTAATTAACTTTCATTGATCCATTTAACTAGTAAGCATTGTTGCCTTTTTTGTCATAACCAGATACGCTAGGATCTCTTAGACATTCCCCCTCTTTTTTCCACTCTTTTTTTTTTTTTGGAGAGATTTTCACTATAGGGCGCGTGCGCTCGCCAGACAGACAGAGAGAGACATAGAGACAGAAAGCGAAAAATCACCCCCCAGGGGGGATGGTCATGCCGCAATCCCTTCTCCTCCATTCTCCTCTTGGGATCTTGGGCATGCACGCACACACGCCTGGCGTGAGTTTTAAGCCATCGGGTCCGGGACGTGAACCGCGGTCGACTACGTGGGAGTCCAGTGATAGCCATTACGCTAACTGCTGGTTCCCTTTTTTCCACTCTTGAGACAAATCATTAATGCAATTGACAATTTGAATGAATCCCCAGACCCGAAAAGGGCGAGGCAAAATAAAGCTGTTATAAAAGAAGCTTTTAAAATTAAGAAAATAAGTAGGAAAAGGCAAAGGAATATAGAGTCTATGGTGCACTGAGATGAATATTAGCCCAGTGCTGTCAGGGGCCCTATCAATTTCTTTATGTGGAGATCTATATTCTTGGAATTTACTCAGAATTTAGCATTAAGTCACATAGATTCTTCTTATCCCATACAATCGACTTTAGCTGATCATTGTTATTAGGAATAAGCTTCAATTTATTCAATACTACATAAACACTGAAAATATTTGGCAATTTAACAAGGCATCTTACAAGATGACAAAACTGTCTGCCTGTCACACTTGCTTAAAAATTTTTAATGATTTAAGGAAAAGAGAATCAAGAAAGTAAAAGAAATAACGTAATGATTTGCTGAGGAAAATGAGTGGTCAGAGTTGTTCCTGTGAATTCTGCAACTATCACTCTCTTCCAGTGCTATTTAGTTCTTTACAAGTCAAGTAATTAATTTTCCAAATCAAAGTTCCATTTCATCATTTTTCCCCCTTTGGTTTTAATTTCAGCTTAAAGTGGGATAACATTTAATTAATTAGTATACTTAGTCATTGGGATCTCAGTAAGTCACAAAAACTATCTCTGAAATATGAAAATATGTGAGTAGGTTGGCCCCTTGCCCTCTGTAGATGAGTTTGGAATGTAGGTGAATTTGGGATCCATGAAACAGAGATAGACTTAGAAACCAATTCTATTTTGAGTGTTCTGTTAGTGTTACTCAAGAAATACTGTATTCCCTCAGTAATTAATCAAACATCATCCCCAAGAAAAGTAAACTAACTCATTTCTTCCATAAAGTACTCTTGGTAAAGACTAAACTCTAAACAGCAAGCTATTCATCTTCCTAACTAAATCATGATATATTACTGCATCGCTTTCCTCTGAGTGGTATATCTAGAATCATTTTGCCAATACCTCCTTCATAATTACCATTTCTCACCTTTACTCCAGAAATCACTCCTCATCTATGCACAGTGACTGCTCTTTTGTAGCCTATGTTCTTCAAGTTATCTGATTTCATAGCTGAACTTTTTGGTGCATGTCTTCCTCCAACTGCCACATATTTTCACTGACTATATGTTTAAATGACATGTTCTCATTTTTCATTCATGTTATTCTTTTAGAAATAAATTCCTGTCTTAGATTTTGACTGTTAAAATATTAATACATAATAAAAATGAATAGGGGGCTGGTCTCACAAAACAGGGTTAAGGGTTATGCACAGAGAGCCAGAGCTCACATGACAAATTGCACTTCAAATCCTGGCCTTGGTTGCTTGAAAAAAGTCACACTTGGTCTATGTGAGTACAGGTTCAAGATCTTGATGGGATGGGGCAATGGAAGAAAGGGGATTGTGGCATAACCAAGCCCCATGGGGGAGGGCGGTTCCTCTCACTCTCTGTCTCCTTTCCTGTCTCTCTCTCTCTCTCTCTCTCTCTCTCTCTGAGAAGCATATGCACTCTCTGTCAATCATACTGGGAGATACAGAAATGTACAATGATGGGATGCAAATTTTAAAACATTAAAAATTTTAAAAATCAGCATAAAATAAACAAACAATTTGGAGTGACAGAAAAGAAACAGAATAAATTTTCTCTAGTGACTCATCTCCCAACACATCTAACACAGAAAGATCTTGACAGTATTTACAGAAATGCTCCTAAATCTAAAAATCAACAAAAACAGCCAAATTTCAAATGTTCTAAAAATTCTTTGAGGAAGGGTACAAGCAAATAATATTTGTTTAAACAATATGGCTTTTCTCAATTCTAATCACCAGATTAGAATCTAAGTTGTTTTAAGTCATTTTTGGGATATGTTAGATTTTTTTTAAACTTTATAATTTCTGATTTACATTTAATTATTGATATTTTAGATGGAATATGCAGAAGTACACATGCAGAATATACCAGATGAACTTGACCTGCAAATCATTGATATTGTAAAAACCAACAGATTTTGTAAAACCTTAACATTGTCACTCAGTTTGAAGTAGTTTCACATCATCTGTTTTCTGTGTGAGAAGCAGATTTAAAGTATGTATAACAAACTGGGCCCTCGTAGATTGTATATCATCTAGAGACATACTTGGTTGGATCAGTTTGGTGTTCTGTTTGATAAGTTCCAAACAATTCTAGCATGAAAATTTGCATAAAAATTTGAATTTTAAAAATATCTCTTTATTATCAGAAGGTTTGGCACTGGTTCTTCATTTTTCTTTTTCTTTTTTTCTTTTTTTTTTTTTTTCAGAGACAGATTTTTGTTATAGGGCACATACACTAGCCGGGAGACAGAGTGACAAAAAGTGAGAAATTACCCCCCGGGGGAATGGCCACACAGTAATCCTTTCTCTTCCGTTCTCCTCTCAGGATCTTGGGCATGCATGCACATGCACCTGGCTTGAGTTTTAAGCCACTAAGTCTGGAACTTGAACCATGGTGGACTATATGGGAGTCTAGTAACATAATCATTACATCATCTGCTGGTCCCTGGTTCTCCATTCTTACGTGGCAACAGTTATAGGCTCTGAGGGCAGCTGTTCCATTTAGCCAAGCCAATTGCAGTCCAGAACCTACACTGCCTGCATACCGGACATATTAAATTGACTTGCCATTATAGGCATTTTCATTGTGACCCTGAAATAAGGCTGCTGGTCCACACTGGGGTAGTTGCTACTTTTAGCCCACATGAAATACTTACTACTTTCTTTTCTCTCTCAAGGTTGTCTGTGAGAAGGCTTTGGGGAGATTCTGTCTACCTTAATAAAAACACACATGGAGGGATTAGAAACAATCTCTTAGGGCCAGCACATGGTGTGGTGGTTTAGATGCTTAATCCTGTGTGGCCAACTTTGCAGTTCAAATCCTGGACCCGGTGGTTTGACTACTCTGCCAGGTGATAGGTGTGCCCCAAAACCTGAGAGAAGAATGAAAAATGATTGCTGTATGACTATCCCCCAGGGATTGATTTCTCATTTTAACTTTCTCTCTCACCCTTTCTATCTCTCTTGGTGAGTGCATGTGCCCAATAGCAAACAAATAAACAAAAGAGAAACAATCTCGCAATAGAGTCTAAAGATACATTCTCTCTCCTTTTCTCTCTCTCTCTGTCTGTCTCTGTCTCTCTCTCTCTCTCCTTCTCTCTTCATGTATTTCATAGGATTTGCCTTTAATTGACATTGGGGTCAGAAATAGGTGCACTGTCAGGAGAAAAGAAGTTCAGTGGAGCTCACACTAGGTTTGGGGGAAACGCTATTCAAATTATAAGGAGTATGCTTTGGTCTGGCCCTGATTTCTAGTTATGTATGAATAATATGTGTGGTGATCCAACAAGATTCAGGATCATATGCCCAAGCCAAATACCATCATCACTCCAGTGGAATTTAAAGTCAGTCAGTTTATATTGAAATATCCATATAACACCTATAAGTATGACCTATAGTTATAATTAAGAAATTTAAATTATGAATATGACTCTTTCATCAGAATTATAAATCACAATAATGGAAAATACTGAAAAAGAGACCTCATTCTATCAACCCTTCTAAGGAGAATAGTACATTGGTATGCAAATAACATCGTGCTGAGTGGAAATGAATATCATTTTCCTCTTAGACAATGGATTAGTAAACAAGATTTCTACTAAAACAAAAGAAAAAGCATAAGAAATTCCTGAGATAGAAAATTTGAGAAAGTGATGATGAAAAAAATTTAACTTTAGGTGTGGAACAGATCTGTTATGTTATGTGCCCAGTACTTTGCATGGGTCATCTCATTCAATCACCAAAAGGTACCTGCGAGAAAAATGTGATCACCAGTTTAGAGACACACAGCGATTAAGTGATTGACCCATGGCCAGAGAGCCAGTAAGTGGAAAAACAGAAGCCAAATATGTAATTACCTAATTCTCAAATGTGTTCTCTTTCCAGTGTATTTGGTGGAGTATTTAAGCTACGCTATCTACAGAGGATGTATTTATCAAATGAGTGAGCTTAGGAGTAGCTATAGGTGAATAAATTACTTTGTTCTTCAAACTGTTGTCTAATGTATGTCATACAAAGGACATTACTTTTAGTTTTAAAAATTCATTACGTGAGCTTAGGAAAATGCTTACATATGACCAAATCTCTCAATTTATAGATGAAGAAATGGGTTCGCTTCTGTTTACCTGACACTCAGGAAAAAAAAAGGTAAGTACTCAGTCTAGATGAACAAAACAGAAATGTAAAGTTCTACGATTTGCTTTGAAAGTACTTTCTGTAAAGTGGCTAATTTCAAAATCATGAGTATATTTTCTATTTTGATTAGAAACTATAACAGACCAGATTAGGTAGGGTTAGAATTAAAAATTGTCCAGAAAAAAAAGAGTTTCATAAAGACTCAAGTTGTTTCCTATAATTTAATATATAAATATAAATGCAATTTATTATTTTTCTTGTTTCATATTAAATATCTAACCAGTCTTACTCCTTAGGAGGAACTTACTTGAAATCTAAGAGCTTCTGTCTACAGAGTGAAAATATGTAATGTTGTTGACTAAAAATTACTCATTGAAATCTCAGTAATTGATGTAGGTTATAGTTTATATTTTTGGAATCAAACAAGATTTCTTAAGATGTGGAAGAAAGGGACCAGAAGATGGCGTAATGGCTATGTCAATGGACTCCCATGTAGTCTATTGCGGTTCCCAGGGGTGATTTCTCGCTTTCTGTCTCTCTGTCTCTCTCTGTCTTTCTAGCGAGTGCTCGCACCCTATAGCAAAAACTTCTAAAAAAAAAAATGTGGAAGAAAATAATAAATAGTGGAATAAATGCATATGTAAGGGAAGGGAAAATATGAAGGATTACTGAAAGATGCATGGATATTGACCTATGGATATCCATTCTCTAGGTTCTATGGAAAGAAAGGAAAATAATTACAATTCATCAATGAGCCATTATAGAATTTATCTGGGAACAGCAGACGGCATAATGGTTATGTCACTGGATTCTCATGTAGTCGACTCCAGTTTGAGTCCCAGACCTGGCAGATTAAAACTCATGATGGGCTCATGTGCGTGCATGCCCAAGATACTGAGAGGAGAATGGAGGAAAAGGGATTGTGGTGTGGCCATCCTCCATGGGGGGTGATTTCTCACTTTCTGTCTATCTGATGAGCACACGTGCCCTATAGTAAAAATGTCTCTTAAAAAAATTGATTAACTACATCCTCCTTTAATGGTGTGGTTTAATTACCCTTTGTTCCACCAATGAGCCTCAACCTTTACATATATCATTCCACTTGTATAAGGGGAAATCAGGAATAGTAAGAGAATAGTGTGGAATAAAACCTTCCCAGGTTGAATGACAGAAAGTAGTCTTTGTAATGTCATTTCAAATTGAAAAGCAGGTTAAAATTATGCTACCATAGAGGATATGAATATCATAGTATAGTCAAGTGGAAAACAAGTGGACGGAAATTTAATTTCACACTGCTAAATCTGAATTTTTAACCACCATGCCACCTGCTGACCCCAAATCTGAATTTTTAAAAGATACAATAGTACTAAAGAATTAACAAGGGAAGCTGTTACCTGGGATGAGGGTGGGGGGAATAAACTTTATGTTTCCCTCTTTATTCTGAACATACATTTTCTTTCTTTTCTCAAAGCAGATAGAAACACTATAAACACTATAACAGAAGAGAAATGGTTACTATTAAAAAAAAAAGAAAAGAAAAGAAAGAAAGAAAGAAAGAAATCCAAATATTGAAATAAGGCAAAAGCATTACAGCATGACCTTCATGGATCATACTAAAACATTGCCTAAAAAGCTCACCAAAAAGTCACAGTGAACTGCAGAAAAAGGTAATTTTACGATTGTCCCCATAGCCTGGGAGGTTAAGGGAGCCAGATCAACATGGCTAATCATGGTTCGAATCCTGCCCTTGTCCACTAGAAAAACATCATGTGCGCATATGTGCTCTGAATCCCAAAAAGATGAATAAATGAAGAAGAAGGGATTTTGTTGTCACCACAACCCATTGTGGGATGATGCCTTTTCCCTCTCTCTCTCAGTTCCTCCATTTTTTCCTGGTAAATACATAGGCCTTCTGGCAGCTAAAAAATTAACTTTATATACACATGTATGTATGTATATATGTCTATATATATACTTATATATATCAAAGATATCTTTACTTAGTATCAAGTTGTGGGAAAAGTTATTGCATTTTTTTTTGGAGAGTTTTTTTTGTTTGTTTTTGTTTTTGTTTTTGTTTTTTTTTGCTATAGGGCACGTGCACTCACAAGACAGACAGAGAGAGACAGAGAGACAGAAAGCGAGAAATCACCCCCCAGAGAGGATGGTCATGCCACAATCCCTTCTCCTCCATTCTCCTTTCAGGATCCTGGGTATGCATGCACACACGCCCAACGTGAGTTTTAAGCCACCAAGTCCAGGACGTGAACCGCGGTCGACTACGTGGGAGTCCAGCGACATAGCCATTACGCTAACTGCTGGTTCCCGGAAAAGTTATTGTATTTTTGTATAGAAAATCATAGGAAAAAATATGGCATGATTTTTCTGACAACCTGATATTTACTTTTTATTAGATTTCATATTCTAAAGCATTAGATGTCAGCTATTAGAAGACTGATAAATTACAGAAAAATTGTATCTGATAAAGATATAAATGATTTGTGTCGGGTATAAAGAAAACTCAAAATTTTGGATTTATTTACCCTAAAGGATATGAACCAGTCTTAGACATAATGCTCTCCTGTTTTGTACATTCATTGAAACCTCCTATGTTTTAAATTACATACTGCATTGTCTGTATAGGAAATGCAAGTAACAAGGAATACATCTAAAAAACATAAGGAGAATTAAATGATGTTCCCATTTCAAAGTTCATTGATCCCCCCCCTTTTTTTTGCTTTTAAAGAAGCTCTTTGTTAACATTCTTATTGCTGTTTTTATATTCTTTTGGAGCTACTACAAGCTTCCCACATTTTGCCGAAGTTGTAAGACCTTCAACTGTCATAACAGTACAATAAACCCCTGATAGCTGCTAAGTACAGAAAATTGTCTCACAGTTTCTACAGAATATTCTATTTATAGACCCTAGAATCTCAACTTCATTTTAAACAGCAGTACCGACTTACATTTGTTAACCTGCCCCAACTGTTTTTCTGAACATTTTTCATCCTTATTTTTATAATAATGTCTTTATTTCAATAAGCATTTCCATCACCAAAAACATTTACTGAAATGGTGGCTCTCTGAAGCAATACTTCACAAAGATTAAATCACTGTTGGATCATTGGACCAGAAGAGATCTCAAAAAGGTCATATAGATCATTCTCTTGTTTCTAAGCAACCCCCAAAAAGATAACCATCCTGCTCCGAAATCTCTCTCATAAAGGAAATTCCATAGTCATTCCTCCAGAAACTTATTCCTGTGTCTAATTACCCTTGCAGTCAGGGACTTCTTGTTCTAGTCTCTCTGGACATGTAGAACAGCTGGTAACCACACTCCTTGTAATGACTATTCATAAATCTGCAGACTTTTCTTAAGTCATCTTTATTATCTCTCTTCCAGACCAACTGCATTCTGTGTTTAGCAGTTAATTTCATGTATCTTTGGCACTCAAGCACCAGGCTTGTAGCATATTTGCAAATGACGCCAAATTTCCTAAATTTTTATATATTTAAAAGAAATAAATACAAATTAAGGACAGATTAAGATGGTACTAGTAGCATGCAGATCAACTGCCTGCCTAATTATCTGTCCTTTTGGATGCTCAAGTATATATAGTCACATTCACAAACTACGCAAGGACAGTAATAATTATAGTACTACTATCTGATAAATATTGCTTTCTTTCTAGAATTATCCTTCTACAAAAGATCTGAGTTGCTGACAAATGCCGTTAGTATGACACTAGAATTTGCTAATCCTCATCTGCTCTCTTTAGTATTCTGAATAAATTATCAATAATTTCCAATACCATGCTTTATTCTCATATTACCAAGCTTGAATAAAAGTCATATTTAAGAATCACTACACTTTCATTTCACTTCTCTATACAATGTGAATTCCATCTTTTTTTTTAAACATTCTCTTTCTGTCTATATTGGAACTTTCTCTGCACAACAACCATTATAGTCTAATATACCAGCTCTCCATAGAAGCTGTTAAATTGTCAGCCATGTCTGAGTCTGAACTTAAATATTACTGTTTGGCTTGGTATCAACATGGTTCAATTGTTTTATTTTTCTTTCTACTAATTTTGAATAAAATAGTAAAATACTCAAATTCAGCATCCCATGACTTTTATTTCTATAATCATGGACTTGATAACAATACTACTGATAACAATACTATTATCAATATCAAGACATGGAGAAAAACTTACCAAAAACAATGTAATGCTTTCATACAGGCACTGGATTCAGGATTCTAAGGCTCAAATTCTCCTTTCCAAACTGAAACCTTTGAGCTAGTCTCATGGCCTACTGGTTAAGGCAACCAGATCCCATGCAGCCAACTATGCAGTTGAATCTCAGACCTGGAAGTGATAAACAAGTTAGATACATGTTTATGGATACACAAAATTCTGAAAGAAGGGAGAGATAACAGAGGGATATCATAATGCAACCATTCCTTATTGAAGGGAGGCATTTTCATCTCTCTCTCTCTCTCTCTCTCTCTCTCTATCTCTATCTCTCTCTCTCTAGCTCTCTGTCTTTCCATGTGTGTGTGTGTGTGTGTGTGTGTGTGTGGTTCAATTGTTTTATTTTTCTTTCTACTAATTTTGAATAAAATAGTAAAATACTCAAATTCAGCATCCCATGACTTTTATTTCTATAATCATGGACTTGATAACAATACTACTGATAACAATACTATTATCAATATCAAGACATGGAGAAAAACTTACCAAAAACAATGTAATGCTTTCATACAGGCACTGGATTCAGGATTCTAAGGCTCAAATTCTCCTTTCCAAACTGAAACCTTTGAGCTAGTCTCATGGCCTACTGGTTAAGGCAACCAGATCCCATGCAGCCAACTATGCAGTTGAATCTCAGACCTGGAAGTGATAAACAAGTTAGATACATGTTTATGGATACACAAAATTCTGAAAGAAGGGAGAGATAACAGAGGGATATCATAATGCAACCATTCCTTATTGAAGGGAGGCATTTTCATCTCTCTCTCTCTCTCTCTCTCTCTCTCTATCTCTATCTCTCTCTCTCTAGCTCTCTGTCTTTCCATGTGTGTGTGTGTGTGTGTGTGTGTGTGTGTGTGTGTGTGTCTGGTGAGTGTATGTGCCCTCCAAAAAAAATTTAAAAAGAAAAGAAAACACACACTTGTAACATCAGCAAGATGACACAATAGTAATTCTCTGGCTCTACAACCTCACCTCTCCTAATTCCAACTAGCAACTATCCAGAGGTAAGAATCCCTTTGTGAATATCCCAGAACTTAGCTGAAAGACTGATATACCTCCTTGGACTAAAAACTGAAAAAAAATCTGCATTCAGAGGGTAAGAGAAATAGTTTCTCTATGGTTACATCAACTCTTCCCCAGGCTGGCTCAGTTGACACAGAGAGGATTTCCTTGACATACAATTTATACCATAGGAAAAGACAGTTGTAGACAGATATTTAGCCTTTCCACTATTCTGGTACTCCTTGCAGGAGGTTCATGCTGTTTCATCCATGGGAACTATTAGAAGCCCCAGCTGGGCTAGACTATCTGAAGCCAGTTAGAAACAAAGAATGGGGTTGAGACTCACAGTGACAAAGATCTTGGCAATTGCTCTACATTTCAACTAACAGAGGTGCTACTAGACAACAGCATCACAGTATGGGAACATGGTACAAATGTGTCTGAGTAGCAGTCCAGAAACCTCTCCTAGCCTAGCATATGGCCATACTTAACCACAAATTACAAACAATTGTACTGTTCATTCTTAGAAGACAATATGCAATCCAGCAAATCAGAGACAATGTTGAACTCAGTCAACAGCTCTACTGACTAAAGAGTTTAGACAGTGGTCTCAGTGGACCATGGAGCACAGCTCACAGTGCCATTATACCTTGGAGGACAAGAAGCAAGCAAGACCAAGAAGAGAGCCTGATATTAAGTTCTGCATATCTGGATTGCTACCAGTTATGCATCAGGAATACCTGAGTAGACTAAGTAATAAAGACACATCACCATGAAATAATACCCAAAAAGACCAGAAGAGGTTGCAGTCTTCTAAAATGTGTAAGTGCCAACACAAGAAAACAAAGATTCTGAGAAATTGGGGAAATACAATAGTATCATAAAAAATAATATACATCTAATTCTGGATCCAGATGAAATGGAGATCTATGACATAACTGACAAAGAATTCATAATTATCCTCAAAGAAATATAGAAATAATATAAATAATAAAAAATAAATAATAAATAATAGAGAAAGAAAAATAGAAATAATGAATCATAATAATAGAGAAAGAAAATATACATAGAAAAATAAATTAAATTTAGAAAACTGATGAACAAGAGAAATTTTGACAAATAAATAGGAATAATTAAAAAATAGAAATACAGAGATAAAGAATACAATAACTAAATGGATAAATTCTATAGGATGCTTCAAAACAGACTTGATCAAATAGGCAAGTTAGTTAACTCAAAGATAAAACATTTGAAATAATCTCATGAGGAAAAATAACTTTCTAAATGAAGGCCTACAGGACTTGTGAGATGATATTAAGGAAACTAATCTTTGCATAATAAAAATTATAGAAGGAGAAGAGAGAGAAAAGGACTCAGAAGCTATATTTAAGGAAATGATGGCCCCAAATTTTCCAAACCTTAAGAAAGATCACAATATCTAGGTATAAAAAGCTTAGAATTCTCCAGTGAAATTCAACCAAAAGAAGAGTTATCTAAGACACATCATAACCAAGTTGTCAAAAGTCAAACACAAAGAATGAATACTGAAAACAGTAAGAGAGAAGAAACATATCACATTCAAAGGATCCAATATGGCCTTTAGAGGATTTCTCCATGGAACACTTGCAGACCAGAAGAGAAGAGAATGATACATTCCAAGTTCTTAAATTGAAACAAAACAGAAATAAATAAAGCAAACAATAAACCTAACAATAAACATTATTTTATTTGGTAAAGTTGTTCTTCACAAATTAGGGAGGACTAAAAACATTCCCTGACAAACAAAAGGTAAGAGAGTTTATCAGTACTAGCTCTGCCCTACAGAAGTTGCTAAAGACAGTTCTTTTAGCTGAAATGAAAGGCTGCCAATGAATAATAACCAAAACAAAACAAAAACAAAAACAGGGAACAGGTAGTGATGCAGTGATAACACACTGGACCCACCCACATGTGAAAGGTCCTAGGCTCATGTCTCAGAACTTCCCTGATCACATAGGGTACATACATGCATGCCTGTAATCTGGAAAATTTGAGATTGGTGGTGAATAACAATGTGAAGACCCTGTTGAGATGTCTATTTCCGTTTCTCTCTCTCGCTCTCTTTTTTCCTCTTCCACAAAGTCAATAATAAATAAACTTTAAATATTTGCATAAAAATCAGGTAATATATAATACAAAGTCATATTCAGAACTTCTTTATTCTGTAAGGGTGATAGCTAAAGTAATTTTATCACTGCTATGAGTGTTAAAAGATAATACTAGAGTAAAAAACTGTAGTTATGATAAATTGGTAAGGAATAAAACTACAAAAATATAAATTTGACAACATAATGATTAATGTTGGGGAAAGGGAGTAGAGTGCAGAGCTTTTCTATGCAATTAAATTGTTATCAGCTTAAAATAGCCTTACTATAAGAAGTTTTGTGTAAGCTTCATGATAACTACAAAGAATGAAAGCTATACTAGCCGCACAAAATGTAAAGAGAAAGGATTCAAACATACCACCACAGGAAGCTATTAAATTACAATAAAAGACAGCAAGAGAGAAAGAAACAAAAGAGAACAAATTACAAAATGACAGTAGCAAGTCCTCACCTATCAGTAATTACTTTGAATACAAATAGATTAAATTCTCCACCTAAAAGACATAGAGAAATTAATGTACCTTTAAAAACAAAAATTCCAACATTCAATTAGCACATGCTGTTTACAAGAGATTCGCTTTATTAGTATGAGTACACATAGACTGAAAGTAAAGGAATGAGTGAAAAAAAAAGTCAACCCAAATGAAGACTGAAAGAGACCCAGAGTAGCTACGCTTATATAAGACAAAATAGAATTTAAGCCAAAAACTAAAAGAGACAAAGGTCTACATGCTTAGAAAGGGGTCAATTCACCAAAAGGACATCATAATTGTAAATATATATGCACCCTCAGAGTTCCTAAATACATGCACAACTATACAATTATTAAATGAACTGAAAGGAGAGATAGACTATAGTACGATAATGGTAGGCGACCTCAATATCTTAATTTTAATAATGAATGGATAATGTGGACAGAAAATCCATAAGAAACACTGGACTTTAACCATACTTAGGACCAAATGGACCTAACAGACATTTGTCAAACATTAGAGCAACAAAAAAATACAAGCCATCCTAATAGTAAAAGAAAAAGTATAATTGTCTCTGCCTAATGATGGCATGATTCTTATATGTAGAAATCCTAAAGAGATCATCAAAGAACTGCTAGAACTGATATATGAATTCAGTTAAGTGGAAGAATGCAAATCAACATTAAGAAATCATTAGTGTTTTCATATACTAGTAACAAACTATCTGAATTTTTGTAAATCCCGATTTACAATAGTAATTTATGTATGTATGTGTGTGTGTGTGTGTGTACATACATATATACACATTTAACCAAAGATGTAAAAGATGTAGACACGTTACTAAAAACTATAAAATAGTGGTGAAAGAAATGAAGAAAATATAAATACAGATAAATATATCCCATATTCATTGTCAGAAAAATTGAAATTGTGAAAATGTCCATGTTACCCAAAGCAATCTACTGATTCAATGAAATATCACTTTTCACAGTAATAGAAAAAAATAGTCAAATTCAAATGGAACTACAAAAGACCAAAACAATCTTAGGCAAAAAGAACAAAGCTGACACAAAGCTTCTTATTTTCAAAACATTATAAATTGATTGTACTCAAAACACCTGATATCAGCATAAAAGCAGACACATTAATCAATGAAACAGGAATAAAGCCCAGAATTAAACCAATGCATTTACAGGCAATTAACTTTCAGCAATGCTATCGTGAACACACAATGGGAAAATTAGAGTCTCTTCAACAAATGGTGTTGGGAAAAGTGGTTACCTGCATGCAGAAGAATAAAATTACATCTTTATATCACTCCACATATAAAAATCTATTCAAAATGAATGACTTAGATATAAAACCTGAAATTGCAATTAGAATAAAATGTGGGAGAAAGCACCAGAAGATTGGTTTAGGGATCTATTTTTTAGTTAATGACCCTGAAAACACAGGCAAAAAAGCAAAAACAAGAAAGATGGCTTCAAACTAAAATATGTTTGCACTGCAAAGGAAATAATTAGAGAAGTAAAGAAACAACCTACAGAATAAGAGAAAATATTTGCCAACCATGTATCTGATAAAGGGTTAGTATTCAGTATATAAAATTCACTTGACTCAATTGTAAAAAAAAAAAAAAAAAAAAAAAAAAAAAAAAAAAAAAAGAGATCAAAAACAGAT
Organism: Tupaia belangeri chinensis; assembly: GCF_000334495.1. Classification (NCBI taxonomy): domain Eukaryota; kingdom Metazoa; phylum Chordata; class Mammalia; order Scandentia; family Tupaiidae; genus Tupaia; species Tupaia belangeri. The sequence goes on from NW_006160204.1 coordinate 1,798,293, forward strand.
AAATAACCTTAATTGACATTTTTAAGAAGAATAAATGGCTAAAAAGTACATGAAAAAAAAGGTCATCATCATTAATTATTAGGAAAATGTAAACCAAAACTTAAAATAACAGTGAGTTATCACTTCACACCTGTTAAAATGTTTTTTTTATCAAAAAATAAAAGATAAGTTTTGGTGTGGGTACAGAAAAAATATAACATTTGCACATTATTGGAGGACATCTAAATGGATACAGTCATTATAGAAAAGGGCAGGTAGGTTTCTCAAAAAACTAAGAATAGAACTACTATATGATCCAGTATTCCCACTTCTGGTTCTATACCCAAAGGAACTAAAATCAATATGTTGAAGAAATATTTACACTTCCATATTTATTGTAGCACTATTTTTTTTTTGAGAGGTTTTTGCTATAGGGCATGTGTGCTTGCCAGAGACAGAGAGTGATAGAGAGACAAAAAGCAAGAAATAACCCCCCACGGGGGATGGCCATGCAACAATCCCTTCTCCTCCTTTCTCCTCTCGGGATCTTGGGCACGCACACACACGCGCCCAGTGTGAGCTTAGGCCACTGGGTTCGGGACCCAGACCTCAGTCGACTACTTGGGAGTTCAGTGACATAGCCATTATGCTAACTGCTGGTCCCATAGCACTATTAACAGTAGCCAAGATGTGAAATTAACCAAAGTGTCCATCCATGGGTAAACAGGTAAAGAAAATGTAGCATATATACTTAATGAAATACTATTTGAGCTTTAAAAAGACGGGCATACTACTGTTTGTAGTAATATAAATGAACCTGAAGGACAATATGCTAAATAAAAGGTCAGGCATAGAAAGATAAATATTGCAAGATCTTGCTTATGTGTGTAATGCAACAAAGTTTAACTCATAATGTTAGAAAGCGGTATGACTACCAGAGGCTGAGACAGAGGGGATGAAGAATTATTTAATTTTTATCAATAAAATTATTTTCTTCTTGTGTCTTTTTCATTTTGTTTATTGCTAAGTTTGTATAGTCATTGTCACTGTTGTGAATAGATTTTTCTTCATGTCTATTTTCTTGCTTTTATATAAAGAAAAATATCTTTGATTTTTATATATTCTTGTTGTGCTCAGTCACTAGAAATTTATTTATTCACATTGCTTTAAGCTACAATCTTATGGATTTTACAGCTATAAAATTCATCAATAAAAGTAGATCACTTTGTCTCAGTTTTTTCTTTCTTAAAATGGTGACAATGATGGTATTTACTTTATAAGGTCTTTATGAGCATATATGAATTAAATAACATAAAACATTTCCAAAAGTGCCTAGCAAATTACTCCTTAATAAATTTTAGCTATAAATAGTAATAACAGGCATTGCTATCTTGTTTCTCATTTTAGTTAAAATGGCTCAAGTGTACTTCCACCTACAAGAATGTGTTAAGTACTTTTTTTCCCCCTTTTTTTATGGACAAATGCAGAAATACTGTACATTTTTTTAATGTTTGCTTGGAATGGCTGTCCTAAAAGAAAAAGGAAAAGCATTGTCTAGAGTCAATGACATGTGATTTTTAAATCACGAGTTAACATTCGTACAGTTTTGGGAAGCTACTGAAACTACAGTCCTAAAGCTCGGCATTTACTCAAACAAAATGGAGCTCACTGTATTTTATACTGCTGGATCTTGTGAGAATTGAATGAGATCATGATCACAAAATGCTAAGTATAATTCCTGGTAGAAAGTAGATGTTTAGGCCCAGCCTCAATTATCCTATCACCACTTTGAGGTTGGAAGCCTCTTGAGATATATGGGTTTGATTAAGAGCCAACCTGAACACATCTAGGGTGGTTAGTTGAAATCTTGGCTAATTGGTGGGCTAGGGCAGGAAGATCATGCCACAGAGAGACCTAAAGAAGAACGCCTAGCTCTGAGTTTTATGTGGTATGCCTGTCAAATACATTTTCCTTTTCTCTCTTATTTAAAAAAAAAAAAAAAGAAAGAAAAGAAAATGCAGATGCTTAGCTCATGTTAATATATCCTTTCCCCCTCATGTCAACATTCTTATCATCTCAGGAAACATTTTTATACATGATCTTCAAATTATCAATATATATATTGTATTGCCTTTTATTATCAGCACTGATTTATCACCATTAGCCCTTATGCAAATGATTAAAAACAAACAAGACTTTCATGTATTGTTAACCTACCATTATATAGTCATTCCTCATTTAACAAATGAGTTCAGTTTCTAAACTAAGTAATTAAGTGAACTGGGTCAATAAGAGAGGAACTTAAAAACAGGTGTCTTGTGATGCATTGTGGTGCCACAAGGTATATATTTTTCAATAGATATCATGTGACACCATACTATTGGGTCATCAGAAAAGTCATGACGTATTTTTCTATGCAAAAATGCATCATGATTTTTTCTGACAACCTAGTAGAGTAATGTAATTCTATACAAACAAAAAGCATACACCAGACAGGCACCAGAAAATGTCAGGGCAACCACAACGGAATGATATAAATCCAGGAAAATTGTTTTTACTCTGAATACTATGTTAAGTACATGATAAAGTGCAAATTTACAAATAAAATATATAGTCTTGCATGATTACAAGTTTAAGGTAGGGAATACTAACTGATTGAGGAAGGAGTCAAAGACTGAGAAAGATTCCTAAGATTCACACAGACTGAGAAAGGGGATTCTCCTATACTAGAAAAGGTGTCATTAAATAGACAGGTCATTAAGTGAGAAGCAACTGTTCATAGTCCCCACAATAGACAAATTAGATCCAATACACTTCTAAGGCTCTGTGCTTAACAAATGCTAAGGCTAAAGAACTATACATAGGACTTTTGACGGATCATTTAAAATGAAAAATATCCATTTAAAAATACATTACAATTTAGCATTGATGGTGGTACCAATTTTTTTTAAGTATTAGAATGATTCTAGCATGTAATAGTTCAATTTTCCAAAATCCGATGTTTATACATTTAGAATGCATGCTTAAATAATATATTATTTTAAAATTATGTTCATGCACATGGAATTGTCCATTCATCACAAGTGCAAAGGCAACTCAAAGCCAGAGTGCAAGAGTGAGCATTTTTTAAATAGGATTCCCTAACCCATATACTCAGAGTAGGATTACATTCACTAAATCACCCTGTCTCTAGAACGCATATGAACTATAGACTAATGAGGTAAGCAATTTTGGTTAATTAGAATCAATAGTATCATCCTTTAATTAAACAATATTGATTGCATTATACAGAGGACAGTCTTTTGAAATGATATGGTCTTATGCAGGCAGTCTTTGGCTTGCAAAAAATGTGTCAGGGGGCAAGTTTACTTTGACATAGACCATCCTCTTTCTACACTTGTCAATATAATAGCATTTTGCATTTATAAAGACAGAACTGGAGAAGTTTCCAAGTGTGAATTACATCATATCTGATACCACAATATGTGAGGTTGAAAATGCCCCTTTGTAAAAAAGATATTATTGGCTAGTACTGAAGAACTTAATTTACTCTAACTATAATTGAAAAATATGGTGAAAATGTGGATAATTATTACATAAATTAATATGCTTTAAAAGGCTTTTACTTTTGATTATCACAGGATTTTACTGAGAGGTATTATTTCTGCCCCAATCTTTTTTTTTTAAAGAATTATTTTATTTAACTTTACTTATTTATTTTAATTTCACTCTGCCCAGGGACAGAGTGAGTGAGTGAGAGAGAGAGAGAGAGAAGGCAAGCCGCCAGGTCCAGGACTCAAACCATGGTCAGCCATGTGGGAGTCCAGCGCCCTTAACCACCACCACCAGCTGGCCCCTCTGCCCCAATCTTGTAAACTCTGAGAGAGTTTACAAAAAGGTCTTGCTGACTTTATTGATGAACATGTTTGATTTAAAAAAAAAAATAGGGATCAGCACTTGGCATAATGGCTATGTTGCTGGACTCCTCTGTAGTTGGCCGCGGTTCAAGTCCCAGACCCATTGACTTAAACTCACACTGGTTGTGTGTGCATGCATGCCCAAGATCCTGAGAGGAGAATGGAGGAGAAGGGATTACGGTGTGGCCATCCATGCTGGGGATTGATTTCTCGCTTTCTGTCTCTATCTCTCTCTGTCTTTCTGGTGAGCACACTTACCATATTGATCTATTACAAGTATTAATTGCAATAGTGTCCCTAAAATGCTTAGCACAATGCCTGGTATACTATAAATCCTAACAGGTTTTATTAGCCATGCTACCTATTCTTAGAAAGCTTATTTGGACATATACTCCTGTTCTAATGATCCTCAGTTCATTGATGTTTTTATTATGCCTCCCAGGTTATTACATACTCATTCCATTCCACTCTAGTAACCTATTACATCAGCAATTCTTGTGACTTAAAGCATATCATATTAGCAGGGGAACATGCAGTACAGTTTGTGCCACTATAAGCTAATGTGAACAGTTCAATACCAAAGCAAGAAGCATAAGGCAGGGAAGTTTGACTGATCAAGACCAGGAGCTCTGATGTTATGGGTATAAGTGACTAGTGGTTGTAGCATAAGCCAAACTAGTTAGCTAGGTTGTTTGAGTCCTCAGCTGTTTTCCGAGGGTAACAGGGTACAAGTGACCTATAGCATAAATTTGCCTTTTCTCTTAAATTTAACAAATAAGGAAGCAATGCTTATAAACAGTTGTCCATTGATACCAGATTATAGGGTAAGAAAACATGGCAGCATCTAGAAAATGTGGGACCTGCAGCTTCATTTAATTTATCAGAAAACATCCTGCTAAAGCCTTTGCAAGAATTGGGCCTATGGACTAAATTATTTCATGTGAACTACTGAACCAAGAATTCAAATTCCAAACTCTGATATGCTCATTAATTCCATCTTCTACTTGGGAGGAAGAATGGTGTCTTTGATTACTTCATTGGTGGGCACTACCCGATATATTGTTCAACATAATCAGAAGTTGAGCACAGGTGGGCATAATGCATATCCCAGTGTCCATGCCATAAACAAGAAGGGATGTGGCGGCACTTGATATATATTTGTGGCAGGATTATGTGCTCCTTTGAGATTGTTTATGCATCTCTAATTGAATGAAAGATATGACTATCAGTTTGTGAGAAAGGTGGAAAGATGAAGAAAACCCACTCCTTTGATGTCAATTTTTTGTCTCCTCCAATTTATGTTGAAATTTAGTTTGCATAGTAACAGTATTAAGAGGTGGGACCTTTAAGAGGTGATTAGACCAGGAGGTCTCAGCTCTCATGAACAGATTAATCCCATTATCACAGGAATGGATTCCTTATAAATGGGCAAATTCAGCCCCCTTTTCTTTTTTCTCTCTTGCCCCTTCTCACCGTTCTCACCTTTCACCATGGGTTGACACAGCAAGAAGGCCTTCACTAGATACTATATCCTTGATCTTGGACTTTCAAGCCTTCAGAAATTTCCATTCTTTATAAATTATCCAGTCTGTGGTATTCTGTGGTATTCTGTTACAGCGGCATGAACTGAACTATAAAACAGCCACCCTTCACCAAATCCCAAGGTTTCTTATAAAAGTGCTTTCCTTGACAAAAATATAGAATCCAAATTTCATAATTCAAAAACCAAATCATACTTTAGACCAATTAAACTGAGCTTTCAAGGCTCTAGATTTTATCAAATAGGTACATTTTTATGTTTTATCTCCAGTTTTCATAATATTAATTTATCTAGTAAGCCTAAATTTATGTTATAAAACAGGAGACCAATAATGAAAAAGTAATCTGATTTTAATTAATGTATATAGATATATACTTTGAAAATATATCCTTCAGAAGTTTTTAAATCATTTATAGCATTTGAAATTTTTAAAGTTTATTTTATTCATGACAGTGCATGTGTACGTGTGAGAGAGTGAGAAAGATCTCTCTCAACAGAGAGCGATCTCAACAGAGTGTCATCATGCCATGGCCCCCTTTCCCCAGATCTCTAGTTCATAAAGATCTTGGGCACATACACCTAGGTGTGTGTTCAAGTCAATATGAGGATTCAATCCTCCAGTTGGCCATATGGCTTCCAGCACAGAAGTTCAGTTGCTAGGGGCTAGGCTAGCATCCAAATTTTACTGAAACTCTGAGGATAATCAAACCTCTTAGACAGTTAGAGCTTACATAACACATAGATAGAAAATGTAGCCTTTCATGCAAACCTAAAAGAAAGAAAATATAAACTGTCACAGAAAACAGTCCTCCCTGCCACCACCAGTAGTCCTGACTCCACACATATTAAGGACAAGTGCTCAGCCTTACAAAGAGCATGACAAGAATAAATCATTTGTGTCTAAAAGTTTCACACCCTATCATCACCGATGAATTTATATCATTTTAGATGTTAAAAAAGAAAAAAAAAATTGAACCCTGGCTATTTAAGAAGAAAACAAGAGAGCTACTGAAGAAGAATAGATTTACTGATGTTAAATTGTTTTCTAAATTATTTTTTAATGATTACAAATTTTTCAAAAAAAAAAACTGATTCATGTAACAGTTGATGGTGAGTATCTTTGGAAAGATAAAGGAAAAACATGATTGATAGCAATTTTTACTTTGACAATGATATTCCAATTATGTTCTAATATGCATTGTGCTTAAAGATCCTGTACCCTGGAGAGCAAGATTTTTGTTTTCATTTTCAGAGGAAGTAAGATATTATGTAAGAAATGGTTCTTATTGTCCACTGATCTGTGTATATTTAATACGTGCCAAAAAATACTTTAACAACGTGAGCTGATAGAAGTTTTGAGGTTATTTCCACTTTGTGGAGCCAGAGACCACCAAATATCTCTTCTACTGGATTTCTTTCCTTGGGCAAAAGTTACTTTTTTCTTTCCCCTCAAGAATGCATATATTCACCAGTGAGACAGATAGAGAGAGCAAGCACCCTCGTGGGGGAATGGCCACACAGCAGTCCCTTCTCCATTCATTCACCTATTAGGATTTTGGGCACACACATTCCCATGTTTTTCAAGCCACTGGGCATGAGATTCAAATCACACAGTAGATAATGTGGGATCCAGCCACCCTAACCACTGGCTGACTTCTCCCAAATTTTAATATGTTAAATTTTTCAGAGTAAATGGGAAATTATAGACATTCATGTCAAGAGGACAAAACAAATAGAATGTTTTAAGAAAAAGCCTTCTCTTTAGTAGAATACATTATCTGAGATCCTTTATAATTTTCCCAAAGATTTCACCTCCATTTTGTAAAGTGAGTCTTCAGTATATACAATTCAGTTGATAGTAACAACGCGAGCTTTGAACTGGCTTTAGGTCGTTTGCTGTGAGGGAATACAAAAATAGAAAGGAAAGCAGCAAAGGGCTATCAGTGATGGGCATGGGGGATTTCTCTTCTAGCTGATGACGTCTATTAAGCCCTTGGTATTAATCAAGATCATGTACCTTCACTGTAGTGCAGTTGTTACAATATAAGTATTATACAGCTCCTCTATTTTAATTCTTAGTAACATCCTTTAGAAGTATCGGTGAGTTATGTGTGCCTGTAGAGGAAGGGCAGTCTATAATTTCCTTTGGTTTTTTAAACTTAATTTTTTTAAAATGATAAACAGTGCATGTGTACATAGGCACAAGAGAGAGCGCACGCACACACACACACACACACACAGAGCGTGCATAAGAGAGACCAAACAACCCTCAACAGAGTCTCATCATGCTGCTACAATCTTTCTCCCAGCCCGTCAGCTTCTTGGGAATGGGCACGTGTGTGCATACTAAGCATATTCCAGGTCTATTGGGGATCTGGACCTTCCTGGGCTTTGTGGCTTTCAGCATTGTATTAATTGTTCAGCGTGCTACAGCCTATGCCACCGAGACTGGGCTAGTCTCTGATTTTTAACTATTACCCAAAGAAGTTATGAGTTCATTCTTTTTTTTTTTTATGGTCTTTAAGATACTTTGAAGTTATCAGGCAGGTTCTTTGGTTTATGCCACCATGAAGGTAGGACTGCTAATAAAATTCCTGTCTTCCCTATAAGGCACACGGCAGCAAATCTCACCAGCATGACTGACCATGGCCAACCCCTTCCACGTGCACTGTACTTCATGAAGCACAATAATGCCTATAATCTAGTCTGCCTGGGCTGAGGGAATACTTATCCTCCCCATCTGAACAGAAGGCAGATATTTTAGTTTTGTGTTTTGTTTTGTTTTTGTTAGAATTTGCCAGAGGATGTATGTGCTCCCTGGAGAGAGACAGAGAAAAAATGAGAAAGGACTTCCATGGGGCACGATCATGCTGCAATCTTGTCACCTTCATTTTGCCTCACTTTTGGAATTTTGGGCATGTATGTACAACCACCCAGCATGTTTCTCAAGTCACTGAGGACCCAACCTGCCCAGTTGGCCATGTGGGATTTAGCTGCTTTAATAACCACCAGACCGCAGGTGGGTCCTGGATGTTTTAGTTTTACATAGCCTACTTGCAAGAGAATGGAAAGAGGCTTTCTTATATGTCTTTAAATTTTTCTATAATTTATTATTTACATTTAATAGTTGGACATCTTTATGAGGTAAAACATGACCCTTTGAAGCATACACATAACATGAGGTAATCATACTAAGATAGTATTGTATTCATCATTCTTGACAAAGAACGTTACATTACGATGTATACTTTCAATTTTTTCTTCTATTAGTCTTTTTTTTTTTAATGTGATTGCTAATATAAATCTAGAACACTTCGTTGTTTTTAAGAATGAATTAAGGGGCCGGCAGGTGGTGTGTTGTTTAAGGTATTGGACTCTCATATGGCTGATTGCAGTTTGAGTCCTGGACCTGGCAGCTTGCTTTCTCACTTTCTCTCTCTCTCTGTCAATCTCTCTGGTCAAATTAATAATAATAATAAATTAAATTAATAATAATAAATTAAAATTAATTCATTTTTTAAAAAGAATTAATTAAATGATCAATTAAAGAGTAAACTAAATAGCCAGTGAAAAAAGGATTTTATAGTGCTATGCATTATAGTTAAAAGGATTTTTAAAAAAAAACTACTGTAAATAAACATTTTAGAGTAAGATACACTACACTCCATTTAGTTCTTAACTCGCTGAAACATTTGCAATGTCTTTGTGGCTCAAGGGAATGATTAAATGAGTATTAGGTTGTCAGAAAAATCATGGCATATTTGTCCTATTTTTTTCTATGCAAAAATATGTCATGATTTTTCTGACAACTCAATATATTATTTTTATGATTAGACTATAGGTATCCCACATGGAGAGTAGGATATGTATGCATGCATGTACATATATAGATTTCCATAAAGCATAACTATGTATATAATTATAGCATTTTTTATCTAGGAATAAAACACATCATTTGTTCACTCACCATCTCTGAGCTTTAATCCCTTTTCCTTTTACAGCTCACTAAAAGTTTATGGCTAAAATGTTATCTATCTTTCTGACTTCATAATAATAAATTTGCCCTATATCACAAATTGACCTTAATAAGACATTAAGTTTCAGTATCATTCACTTTTTTTGAACATCAACAAACATCAACAGCAATATAGACTAAGAACAATGAGAAGATTATTCACAGATTTTAATGTTTGAAAACTTAAATGATAATATTAAAAATCTATGTGGGGGCCAGCAGGTGGCATGGTGGTTAAGAGTGTTGGACTCCCATATGGCTGACCACGGTTTGAGTCCCAGACCTGGTGTCTTACTTTCTCTCTGTCCCTCTCTCACTCTCTTACTCTGTCCCTCTCTGGTCAAATTAAAAATAAATAAATAAAGTTAAATAAAATAATTATTTAAAGAAAAAAAAGAATCTATGTGAAAGAAGCTGGAGGATCAATGGAGATTTCTCATTCATTACATTTGTTGAAATTACTCTGCAGTTTTTATGTTGTATCTGCCTCTGCCTTGGTCCATATTCCAAATTACACTTGAAGCCTATTCAAGGCAAGAACTATTTAGTTTAAAGCTTTAGCACCTAATACAGTATGTTATTTGTAGAAAGCAATATGAAAAGACAATTTATTGACAAATGTTTTTTATATAATTTTTAAGGTTTTTTTTTTTTTTTAAAGGTTTTGCCATAAGGCACATGTGCTTGCCAGAGAGATTCAGAGAGAGACAGTGAGAGGGAAAGTGAAAAATCACTCCCAAGAGGGGTATGGCCATGTTGCAACCCCTTCTCCATTCTCATTTTGGGATTTGGGCCATGCACACACATACACCTGGTATCAAGCTGCTGGGTCCAAGATTGGAACTACTGTCAGTCATGTGGGAGTCCAGCACTGTAACCACTATGCCATCTGCTTGTCCCAATGTTTTTGAGGGTTTTGAAGTTAGTTTTTAGTAATAAAACTTAGCTTTATAATCTAATCAATATTATAGTAAATATAAATATACTTATGAACACTACACATGATGTATACATTTAAATTAAGTGTGTCTCTTCCAATCTAAATATTCCAAGTGAACAAGAATCATTAAGAACTTTGTTTTCATTAACTACATAGGAACCTTTATATTCATGAAGATTGTATGTATTAATTCATTCTACTAGCAAATCGAAATGCTTGGATTTCTAAAAGTTAGTTTAAATTTTATTTAGAAAAATCCAAGCATACAATTTACTCATATTTTTCTTTTATTCTTTCTGTCTAGAACATACAACTGAATCATAAGGTCCTTCATAATAAATATATAATCAAAATCATCCTTTTCTGAAACAAACAAAAAAACTGGAATTCAGTATCATCTGGAGCAGACTCAATTCAACATACAAATGTTGAAAGTCTTCAATGGGGACCAGCAGATGGCATAATGGTTACTTTGCTGGACTCCCACATAGTCTACTGCAGTTCAAGTCCTACACCTGGTGGTTTAAAACTCACGCCAGGCCTATGTGCATGCATGCCCAAAATCTCAAGAGGAGAATGGAGAAGAAAGGACTGCAGCATGGTCAACCCCCTTGGGGAGTGACTTCTTGCTTTCTGTCTCTCTGCTTCTCTCTGTCTCTCTGGAAAGTGCACATGCCCTATAGCAAAAATATCTCTTAAAAAAAATGTCTATGATGTGTATGTAAATCATGATTTACAGAATTGTGGGAAACAATGAGTGAAGATAACGAGAATTCTAATCTCTAAGAGTTTACCATTTAATTAAACTTTTATACATACAATTCACACATACACACACAAAAAAAACATGTTTTTAGTCTGAAGAAAAGTTAAAATTTAAACACTGTTCCAAAAATGAGAAGAGATAAATTGGTTTATATTTGATATTCAGTTAGTACACATCTAGATATTTCATAGGCAGCCTGTTGAAAATATGTTATCTGTTGTAATTATTAAGACCATGTTACTTCTTACTTTTGTGCTCTCACTATTGCGCTCTCTTTTTAAACTCAACTGACACTGACACAATGGAAAGACTGAGAAGACTTTCATTAAGTATGAATATTAATACAGAGTGGCAGTGTCACTAGTTAAGATGCCTCAGGGGAGAGTGATTGAAGAGGTGAGTAAAACAATGGAAATGCATGTGATAGGAAGTGTTTTGTCTAACTCTTCACTTTCTGCTACTTTCTTTGTTTCCGAGTTGCATTTTACTGAGCGTGCTCTTTTTTAATTTTTTTTTTCATTGTGCTAACCTGGAGGAATGTTTTGTGCAACTTAAGCAACAGCTTTATTGAAATGTGTGCAACTTTCATTAAAGTTTTTAGAATACAGTTTAATTCCAGAAAATGTGTAGATTTTACAGTTTTTAGATAAAATTTGGTAAGAGGATTGACTTGCATTCAATTTCAGATCATGTCTATGGAAAAACTGCCTGAAACATTAGATGCTTCTCCTTTGGCTTCATTTTGTGATCAGTCCCTTGAATACGGTTTTTCTATAATTTCCATATACCATCACTATACATTTCTCGGCCTCACTTTAAACCATCTTTATCTTAAGGAGTAATTTTGAATGTTAAGTGTTAGAGAAATTATAGATACCAATCAGTCTATAAAAGCACACCAAGGGGCCCAGATGAATGTGAGTCTGTATCATACAAAGCTTGGTGAGTCATTCCCACATGGTAAGATACCCAGTTCAAGTGAGAAGTCCTTCCTGAATATACCAGGGACATGTTAGCTATGGTCAAGGGCTGGCTGAAAGCTGGGTGTAGATTGTGGCATCAAGACCCATGCTAGGGGTTTTCTCTTTCTCTCCCTCTGTATCTCTATCATCCATGGAAGAAATAAATAACTAAACTAAACACACACACATACACGTCAATAATACTAACATATTAGGGTTACAAGGATTCAGGCACAGCCCTCAATATGGAACAACCAGTAACCTACACAGGCAATTATCAACAGATGACAGCAGAGAGGAGCAGAATGAGCATCAAGCACTGAGATGGTATCAGTTAAACTACCTTGATTTCTTTTAGTGAAAAAATGCAGATAGTACCTTAACCAGTAGTCATGAGGATCAAGTTAATTAAATAATTACGTGATTACAAAGTTAGTGTTATCTGGAGGGTCAAAATCTACAGGAAAACAAAAAAAAAATGGGATTCAGATTTATCTGAAACAATTATGGTTAAAAACAAGATTATAAAACATTCAGATTGTTAACCTAAACTAAGACAACTGACAGTTGGAACCGGCTCTCACAGGTCAGCATCACACATAGCTGTAATGAATGAAAGGGCCAGGCCTGCCTGACACTTTTCCTCTCTCTGCCTCTCTCTCTCTTTTTTATATTTCCTGCATTTACATCATTAGTAGTCATAGACAAAAAGAACAAGAGGTAGAGAGAAAAGCTACCAACAGAAGGAAGGCATCAACACTTCAGAAGAAAAAAAAATTAAAAGAGAGGAATGGTGCAAGATGTTAGAAATCAGAACATTTCACGTCAAATAAACAACTCTCACATTACAATCTTAATCTCTGTGAGTAAGGGCTCATCCCTTAACGTCTGGTTCTCTGATATCCACTTTTTTTTTTTTTTCCTTTTCCTGTTCTTCCAGTTGGAGACCCAATGCTTAAGCCTCCTGGTCTGCAGCAGTGGCAGGAGAGGGATGGTGGCAGTAATGGAGGGAGCAGCAGCAGAACATAATTCTTACTGAGGCTCAAGCTGCACAGCCAGCCATGTGGGACCCAGCTGCCCCAACCACCAGGCCATGGAACTGGCCCTCACTGTGAATTTTTGTATTGCTCTTTTCAGTTCTATCAGTGTGTGTTTTCTTTCTCTTCATCTTGGTGCTTATATTGTATTGCTGTGTCCTCTTGGTGGATTGATTCGTTCACTTTACATAATGCCCCACTCCATGGTTGAAAATTTTCTTTACTCTGAAGTCCACTCTATGTAATATTAACATAACTGATCTTGTTTCTTGATTAAAATGTGTACTGTGTATCTTTATACATCCTCTATCTTCATCTACTTACATTTTTATATTTGATGTGAGTTTCTTACAGATAGCATATAGTTATAACATGTTTTTCTTAACTCACTCTTCCAGATTCTGGCTTGCAATTGATTTATTTAAAACATTCACATTTGATGTACTTATTAATTGGGGGAGGAGGGACTAAGTCTGGTCCCTGTGCGTATGTTTCTGCTCTCTGCTTTTTGTTTTTCTGTTTTCTTTTTCTTTTTACTGCCTTCCTCTGGGATACTTGAAAACTTTTACAATCTCATCTTGATTCATCAATATCCTTTTTGAGCACAACTAATTAAATACACATTAACTGTCCTACTAATATCATTTTACCAGTGTAAGACAACATATCCTGACTACCCTTTTCTTTCCTTTTTCTTACTCTGCCCCCTTTATGATATATAATTTTGTTAATTATTTCCACTACACACACGTAGTTCCACATCAGACTGCATAATAACTCTTACCTTGACTGTTGAGTAGAATTTAGAAAACTCAAGAAAAAAGAAAAGCCTGTTGTACTTACCAATATTTTGTATATCTTGTTCTTTCTTTTTTCTTCATGTTGAAAGGTTTCTATTTTTATTAATTCCTTTCTGTTTGGACTATTTCCTTTAGCCATTCTTTTATAATAGGCCTTCCAGTGACAAATCATCACCGTTTTTCTTCATCTGAAGATGTCTTGATTTCCCCCTTCATTCCTGAATAATATTTTTACTGTGTACAATAACTGGGTTAACAGTTCTTTTCTTTCAGCACTTGAAAAATAACATGCCACTTGCTTCTGGCCTCCAGTTCCTGGTGAGAAATCCACTGTCAGTCACATTATTGTCTCCTATATATAAAATGTTATTTTTCTCTAGCTGCTCTCAAGATTTTTTTTCCACTTTGACACGTTTAATCATGTGGTGTCTTGGCATTTATATCTTTGGGTTGATATTTTTGGGGTTTACTTAACTTCTTGAATCTGTAGATTTAGCCATATACCAAATGGGGAAGATTTTTTTCAGCCATTTTCTTTTTCTGTCCTACCCGTTTCTTCTCTCCTGGGTTTCTGATAACATGGATATTAGATCTTCTGTTATGGCCCCCAAAGTTCTGTTCATTTCTCCCCCTTTATTTTCTGCTGTTCAGGTCATACTATTTGCTAGTTAACTGATTAGTTCCTCTGACTCCTCCATTATGCTTTTGAGACCAGATACTGTGCTTTTTATTTTAGTTATTATGCTTTCCGGTTCCAAAATTCCCACTTTTTTTTCCCTATCTTTTATTCCTTTGCTGAGATTTCTTTTTTCATCCTTCTCTAAAACTTTGCTTGTTTTTTCTTTACTTTCCTTTCTTTTTTTTTCTTTTCTTTTTTTTTTTTTTTGATAGGTTTTTGCTATAGGGCGCTTGCGCTTGCCAGAAAGACAGAGAGAGAGAAAGTGAGAAATCACCCACCAGAGGGGATAGCCATGCCGCAATCCCTTCTCCTCCATTCTCCTCTTGAGATCTTGGGCACACACACACACATGCGCCTAGCATGAGTTTAAGCCACCAGGTCCAGGGCTTGAACCATGGTCAACTACATGGGAGTCCAGCGACATAGCTATTACACCAACTGCTGGTCCCTGCTGGGGGGATTTTTTGTTTGTTTGTTTTTGCTGTTTTTTATATATTTCATGATTGTTCATTATTCATTGAAGCTCTTTTATCAGGACTGCTTAAATTATTTTCCAGATAATTCTAACTTCTCTATCATTTCAGCATTTGCTTCTATTGTCTTATTATTTAGGCTTGAAATCTTGATTCTTGATATAACATATGATTTTTTTATTGAAACTTGGACTTTTTGTATTGTAACACTATCTTATTTTAACCTTTTAGGAAAACAACAACAACAAAAACAGGTTTTTTTTGTTTTTTTTTTTGTTGTTATGGCTGAAGTAGGAGAAGGGTAGAAGCTGTTTCTACCAGGTGATAGTAGAAGTGTCAATTGATGGAAGAAGTGCAGCATTTCCAGTCAACTCTCACTGACTCTTGGGGAAAAGGGGATTCCTTGTTATTGTTGAGCTGAGTAGAAAATCTGGTTTCCCTTGTGGTTTCCCCTGACATGTGTTTGGGATGGCCTCATTACCTCTGCATGGAGGTGAAAATTCTCACTCCCAATAGGCATCCTCTGACAACATTCAAGTGAAGTGGAAGAGAAATGCCTCATTTCTAAAAGGTAAGAGCAGAAATCCAGGTTTCCACGTGACGTTGTATAGAAAAGCTGTCTTGTTACCAGTGGGCAGGGATGAAAGTCTGCTCTCTCTGCTTGGTCTTCTCTGACTTCTAGCAAAGTTCATTAGGCCTGCAGTCCAGCCTTATAAAGATAGACGTCCACCTTTGCTGATGTGGATTGGGGTAAACCAGATTGTTTTCTGCTCTGACTACAGTAAAGATGTTTTTACTGAAATATTTCCTGTCTTGCTAGGTTACCCTTTTCTTAATCCTTTGGCTAAAATGAGAAGGCTTTGGTTGTGATTTGTTTGTTTGATTATTTGCCTCTATTGGTGTTTTTAGGTTGCTAGCTTTTTCAGCTTAAATTCTGAAATGTATGAGGTAAAAAGAAAACCTAAGGAATTCACCACATGCTATTCCCTAGTTGGGTCCAAAAATCCCTACTTAGAATCCTTCTTTCCAACCTTGTGACTTTTCTTATATTTGTTATGTGTATAATATCTCAGATTTGCAGTTAGCAGGGAAATACAAAGAAAACTACACATACTCCATCATCCAAAGAGCAGGATCTTTCTTTTTAATTTAGAATGCCATTTTATAAATAGATACAATTTATTAGTATTTGAACTTCCTTGTTAATTGTTATTTCCATTTGTAGTTTAATAGCATGGTTTAACAATACAGTTTAGGGCCAGGTGGTGGCACAGCAGTTACACAGCTGGATCCACATGAAAAACATCCTGGATTCACATATAGGGGTATCCCTGAGCATGCTGGGAGTATGTGCATGTGCCTGTAATCTGAGTTGCCTGAGAATAGGAGTGGATCATTATGAAGGGGCCAGTTGGAGGCCTCTCTATCTATTCTCTCTCAGTCTCTCATGGAAGATATAAATAAACTTTAAAAACTAACCTAGCTTAATATTTCATATAGTTTAATAATGTTGCTTTATTTTCATTATATGTCTCTGTATTTGTCCATATGGTTAGTACTGTTAGCAAAACACTATTTCTTAATTAATTGGTGTATTATAATGGGATTAATCAACAATAAAAAAGAAATAACTTTTAGGACAAAATTGATATAAAACGTATACTACATATATATGGGGAAATAGCAAAAATTATAAAGTTATAATTCAAATGATAGATTTAAAAATCATTGAGCTTCTGGAAGATCTTTCACTTTTCCTATACAAATCATAGGTTTAGCTGTCTGGGATTCAACAGGTATATAGTGGGACTTGAACTGGTCTGCCCTATTTCAGACCTCAGGCTATTAAGTCTGGTTGACCACACCAGCCTGAACAGTCAAAGACCTAATGACAAAGAAATTCTTTAGTTGATAGCTATTCCAGGATTATTGGAGAAATCCTTCTTGTTTCATTGTCAGACATGCCAGAACATGCTGCATCCCCCAATAATATTTTTTGCACAGTTTCTGATTTTCACTCTCTAGGGGTGTCTGCAGTTCTCAAACAATTAAGTTCAACCTGGCACATAAACTGAAACATGTCTTGCAAACATGAGGAACATGTGGTGATCACAGTAAAACGCCACATTGATTTCTGACCTAAGGCCCTCCAAGGGGTGTCCCTGATCTCCCAAGGGGGAAGTTTTAAGAGGGAATCTTTGATTAAACTGTAAGATTAAAGAAAATTCAAGTGGCTGGACAGCTCCCTATTCACTGCATGTTTGAGAAGCCTTGAGAACATGTGTTATTCTTTTCAAAGTTGGTTGTAAATCAACTCTTTAAATTGCTTCCAGATCAGTCGTTTCAGGCAAAGCATTAAAATGATGGTTCTATCAGCCAAAACGCTAATTTTTCCTCCGATCGCACACGCCATTATAAATTCTCCTGCCCTAATATGGAAGAAGGAGATGCCAGTCCAACCAGTCATCTTTTCTCTTGGTCAGCAGATGTGCTGTCTGTATTAGAAGCTTCTGTCAACAATTTGGTCACACAATTTAGTTCAGATTTTTTTTTTTTTTAAAGAAATCAGTTGTATGCCTCTGTGAGAAGATTTTGGCATCAATTCTAAGAATGATCTTCTCAGAAGACTGAATATGAAGTTAAATAAAAGACTACTGAAGAAGAACAGAAGGTGACTTTCTTACAAAATGTTAATTTTTTTTATGATTCTTTGGATTTTGAAAATAAATTGATTATAGGTTTTTAAATATATTAAATACTCATTTTTTAGATTTCTTAAGCTTTTTCTAGCAAAAAACTTCAAGTTTAACTAGACTTCAATACTTACTACTTCGGGACCAGCAGTTAGCATAATGGCTATGTCGCTGGACTCCCATGTAGTCGACTGCAGTTTGTGTCCCAGACCCAGTGACTTAAACTCACACTGGGCACGTGTGTGTGCGTGCCCAAGATCCCGAGAGGAGAATGGAGGAGAAGGGATTGCAGCATGGCCATCCCCCCGGGGGGTGATTTCTTGCTTTCTGTATCTATGTCTCTCTCTGTCTATCTGGCAAGCACACGTGCCCTATAGTGAAAACCTCTCCAAAAAAAAAAAAAAAAGAGAGAGAGAGAAAGATGTATATTAATTCAAATTTTGCTAATAAATATTTTCTCCTACTAGTAGGACAAGTGCTTTAAAATATCTAGAGAAGGATAAACATAAAATGTCAATAAATATTCATTAACTATATATATATATACCTTCACATTTTTAAAAAGAGAGGATAACTCATAATTTATAACTAAAATTATAAATGCACCAATATTATTAAGCCAAAATAGAGTATTTGTTCAGTTTTGAATTATTGTTGATTTGTGCCATTTAGGAACTATTTAGGACAGAACAAGACAAGTTTTATAGTTTCCAAAATACCAACAGATAACTTTCAATTTGCTGAGATTAGACCTCACTCAATACCCTCCAAGAATCATCTACTGTCAGGTGGTGACAGTCATTCTACATAATATGATGTCTGGTAACTGTGAAAAGACTTCCACGTCATCGCAAAGCACAGTACAGACCTGATGAATGACAACAAATACTTCAAAATAGCATATGAGCTTTCAATGTTGAACAGAGCAAGTTCATTCCATCCTATTTCTCCTACTGAATATATCTATAAAGCCTGGATATAATATGTGAGAATATCTTTGAGAACACTAGACAGTAAATAATAGCAGGTAGGTTGCAGACAAAGACCGAAATTTAAAATGCAGAGACCAGGAGATGGCATAATGGTTACGTCACGGACTCCCACATAGTTGACCACAGTTCAAGTCCCAGACCCTGCTTGAAACTCGTGCCAGGCATGTGTACATGTATGCCTGCGATTCCAAGAGGGCAATGGAGAAGGGATTACGACACGGCCATCCCTTCTGGAGGGTAATTTAACACTTTCTGTCTTTCTGTCTCTCTGGTGAGCGCATGTCCCATATAGCAAAAATCTCTCAAAAAGAAAAATGCAGCCAAATCAGTGGTGTGATTACCATTTTTTGTTTTTTACTCAGATACCCTTCAATATCCTGGACCAAGATACAATACACATGGAAACATGAAGTGGGGACAGGGTACCAAGAGAGTTCCTGGAGATCCCACTGATTCTGACTTAAGTAGGAAAAGGAGTACCTAATGTTCAGATGGACTGCAGAAGCTCCCTTTTTTGTATTTTTCCCTTTTTCCTTCCTTCTCTTGTACTTTAGCCATCAATGAATATTTAGCAGGACCAACAGGAACCCTGGAAACCAAAACTCTGATGGTGAGTCTTCCTAGCCCATCTGTGGAACTGAGGTTCTAAGAAGGTGGGGTGGTTCTTTGCTGCTTTCTTTCTCATTCTGCCTTGTCTTTGCTTTGTATTAGAAGTGGGTATATTTATGAAAGGATACAGAAAAGGAAACTAACTAAAGTCCTGGCTTTCTGGCCATGTCACTGAAAAAGTAGAGCACATGGGGGAACCAGCAGTTAGCGTAATGGCTATGTTGCTGGACTCCCACGTAGTCGACGGTGGATCACGTCCCGGACCTGGTGGCTTAAAATTCACGCTGGGTGTGTGTGTGTGCGTGCCCAAGATCCCGAGAGGAGAATGGAGGAGAAGGGATTGTGGAGTGATTTCTCACTTTCTGTCTCTATGTCTCTCTCTGTCTTTCTGGCAAGCGCAGACGTCCTATAGTGAAAATCTCTCAAAAAAAAAAAAAAAAGGGGAGCACATGGTACCAGAAATGTTTGAGGCAATCTCAGAGTAGGACCTTTATTGGAAATCAATACCATATAATTATTTACTAATGTCTGGGATCACTGTTGAGCTCCATATGTGTGGATCTGATTCCTAACAATACCAAACAATTCAAGCATTGAACAGAGAGACCACACTTTAACTGGGAAATAGATCCACATAACACTACAAAGGCTTCGAAAATAAAACCAGAGATGGAACAACAGATACAAAGTGGCATAGAACTTATCATCTGAATCTAACCAAGTGCTTATCTGCTGAAACAAAATCATTGCTATTTTTCAAACTACTTAAACAAGACTTACAACCTCACAATATAATATTCAAAATTACCAAGATACAATTCAAGGTTACTCCACTTACAAAGAACTTCAACTCTCATGGAAAAAGACAGTCAATGGGGGCACCGCAGGTGGTGTGCTGGTTGAGGTGCTGGAATTCCCATATGGCTGACCATGGTTTGAATTATGGACCTGGCAGCTTGCTCCCTCATCCTTTCTCTCTTTCTCTCTGCCTGTCTTTCTCTGGCAAAAACTCATGTGATATAATAATAATGATAAGTAAACAAAATAAATAATTCTTTAAAAAAAAAAAAAGACTATCCATACAAACTCACCCAGATCTTGGAATTATTTGAGAAAGACTTTGAAAATTACTCCAACAAAAAATTATAATAGTATTGAAATGAACAGAAAAATAAAAGATTTCACAAAGGAGAAGAAAAAGTGAGAGAAGGAAAAAGAATAAGAGAAATAAAAATTGGAAATTTTAGAAATAGACATCAAATGATTGAAATTTTAAAATTATTGAGTGGACTCAACAGTATCAGAGAAAAGTGTCTATGAACTTGAAGAAAGATGGAGAACAGAAAAAATCAGTAATTTCTAAGGGCTAGGTACTAGAGAGTGACTACAGCACGAGGTAGCTTTTGGGGGTCGGTAGAATTGTTTTGTATGGTCACCATGCTGAAGATTATTCTAAGCTATACATGTTAAAATTTACCGAACCATACACAAACACACACACATATGAACAGAAAAATAAAAGATTTCACAAAGGAGAAGAAAAAGTGAGAGAAGGAAAAAGAATAAGAGAAATAAAAATTGGAAATTTTAGAAATAGACATCAAATGATTGAAATTTTAAAATTATTGAGTGGACTCAACAGTATCAGAGAAAAGTGTCTATGAACTTGAAGAAAGATGGAGAACAGAAAAAATCAGTAATTTCTAAGGGCTAGGTACTAGAGAGTGACTACAGCACGAGGTAGCTTTTGGGGGTCGGTAGAATTGTTTTGTATGGTCACCATGCTGAAGATTATTCTAAGCTATACATGTTAAAATTTACCGAACCATACACAAACACACACACATACACACACACACACACACACACAAACACAGCCTATCCTGCCAAATAACAACTTAAAGACACTATTTTTTAAAATTGTGCTTAACAATTTGGCAAAATAGGGAAGTAATAAAATAAAGATTTTTGTAATGTAAAAGACACTCTATCCTATAGCACATATTTGGTGCTTCCAGGGTAGTTTATTTGAGATTTAAGCAAGATTAATTTTCATCTCATGCAGGTTATTCTATGTCTTCCTGATGATCTACTAGGCTATTAAGACCCTAAGAACACATCAGCTCCTCCTTAAGGCATCTCATAATCTTGTGTCTCTTGCATAAATTTTCCCATCTCATTTAGGTCACCTCTTTTCCTATACATACTTTTAGCACAGCATCTACAGTAATATTTCCCTGTTAAACTATAAATCCCATTAAGGAAGGGACCATATCTTAAAAGAAAAAAAAGGTAGGAAAGTTTATTTAAAGAGAGAAAGAGACAAACACCTCCAACAGGGTCCTCATGCTGTGATTCATCTCCAGTCTCTGCCAGCATGAATCACGGGAACATGCCCATGCTTCTCAGGAATGTCATGGCAGAAAAAACCCAGGACCTTTCCCATGTGGGTCCAGTTGCACAACCACTGTACCACCATCTGGTTCCTAAAGGGGTTATGTCTTTTTAAGTTTGCTATAGGACATGAACACTCATTAGGGAGAGAGAGAGAAAAAGAAGAGAGTGAGAAATCTATGAGGGTGACCATGACACAGTCCCTACTCTTCCATCCCCTTCTGGAGATCTTGGGCATGCGTCCATATGTACCTGATGTGATTTTCGAGCCACTGAGTCTAAGACTCCAACTGCATAGCCAGTCATGTGGGATCCAGCCACCTTAACCTCCACACCAGCTGCTGGCATGGAGCTATGTCTTAATACCTTTCAGCACCATTTTCTAACAAAGATTTTAACACACACTAAATATAGATTAATATTTGTATTGAATAAAGTATCCAAAGTTTCACAATATTTAAGTTGCAAGTTGAAAAGGAATATTTCATACCTTCTAAGTTTTAAACCTACAACTATTTTTCTCTAGGCAATAAAAAAAAAAAGGAAAATAAAAAACCTTCAAAGGGACAGCAGGTAGTATGGAGGTTAAGGAACTGGGTCTCACATGGCTGGCTGTGGTGTTCAAGTCCTGGCTATGGTGGCTTGAAAATCACTCTAGAAGCCTGTGTATGTATGCCTATTATCCAGAGAGGAGACTGGAGAAGAAGGGATTGAGGCATGGCCACTGTCCTGGGGGTAATTTCTCACTTTCCTTTTCTGTCTCTCTCTGGTGCATGTATTCACCCTATTGTAAACGTTTAAAAAGTTATAAAAACAAAAAAAACCTTGATAAAATATCTAATCTTGGGCCTAGTTTATTTCTCTTTATTTTTTTAAGAATTATTTTATTTTATTTATCATTATTATTATTATTTTTAATTTGACCAGAGAGAGAAGGAAAGTGAGAAAGCTAGCTGCCAGGTCTGAGATCTGAACCACCATCAACCATGTGAGAGTCCAGCACCCCAAATAAAAGGCCACCTGTTGGCCTCAGTTTATTCCTCTTAATGTAAATCAGTTCCTCCATATTTTGCTATACCTATGTGAAATTCATTTATGTACTATAAATCAATACAGCACTAATAAAACAATCTTTAATTGAATATCCTTGATACCAATTAACATGCAAGAGAAATTTCAGACCAGCTAGTATCGTACCATTGTTCTGACATGGAGATCATGGAAATATTTACTCTGTGTGCACATAGAATATGTTACATTCTCTATAACAGAACCATTGTACCTGGAGTGTGGAAAAATCTCACTATAAAATAGATAAGGAAAAGGGGCAGTCCCCAGGAGCAAACTTAGTTTGCATAAGAGTTCCAAGAATACATACTGATAGGTAGCCTGCATCCATGGGCAATAATTACCTTTTCTTCTAATGAAAATGGGAAGTACAGAAAAGAAAACAGCATTACACCCTGAAATCAATAATCCATGGTTTAATAAAAAAAATCTGATGACTGCACTAGAACAAGAGAACATCTGCCACCCAGAGAAGGTCATCAGTTACATGGAGGTAGGTAAGTATGTACAATATTCTAAGTCCACATACCTGTCTGACCTTAAATATCATGAAATCCATAAAGGTAGGTATTTATATTCATGGTATAATGTCATGGATATTCTGTGAACCACGTAACTATGGGGTCTTATCTCTCATAGATGCAGGGAAAACACTGCCTATTTTCTACCCTATAAAGCACTTTAGTTCTAATCTGTGAAAGAAGAAATAATGATGAATGAGAAAAGAAAGGAAGCAATTGAAAGAGGGTTTGGAGCAGAACTAAAGGCAAGAATCTATAATACTTTTGAGAAGACTTTATTGAAAAAAGTCTCTGGGGAAGCAAACTGAACTGCAGCAATTAAGTTAACAAAGAATTCGTAGTGCAGTTCAACAGAGTAGAGCTTGATTATCTCTGGCATTAAGATAATATGCAGAGCAGCGATGTCTGCACTGTGATCATGCAGGAAGACCCAGAGATCATGGTTACTCTGCTCCTAATGATGCCCTAAGCTTACAAACAACAGGATATGATAATACTTAATGACAGCTCTATTCTGTTCTATGAGAAAAGTGGCAGAGTTGGATGATTTCCAAAGTGTTAAGCAGGCCATTTCTAATGATAGTTTTGTACAAATATTTCAGGGACCCAAATGTAATTTCTAGTCCTATGTCTACTCCACTCTTGGAAGTGCAAAAGGACAGTTGATCCCACGGGTTATTAAGCAAATCCTTTTACTGAAAAGATTAACATGCTTTGACGTCAAGCTTGGGAATGTTTTTCCCCACATCCACTAACCTCCATTATGTGGATTATCTCTCATCAGCATCTGGTTTATTTGCAGCCTGCTCTGCTGTCCAGTTCTTCACAATTACTATTAAAAGTATCATAGGACAATGCCTTCCACGTAAGCGCTCAAACATCTGAATGAATGAATGAATAAATTTGACTTCAAGATGATGAGCGATGGAGAAGATAAGTCAAGCAGAGCTAGGTTAGAAAGAACACAGAGAACCACATAATACCCATGAAAGGCATGACCTTGAGGATAATTTACAAATAACTTCCTCATTAAACAGATGCTAAATGAAAGCTCAGACAGTATTAATTTCCTGTCCAGCATCCCAGAACTAATGAATGATAAAAACTAGAACCAAAGGCAGATTCCCATTCTTTCCAAACCTGCAGCTACACGCTCACAGTTTCAAGACTTTGCACCATGTTTTACAGGCTTACTTTTGTTTTGGCAGAAGAGAACTCTAATAACTCAAACCATAAGTATTTCCTCACTAAACCAAACCATAGCCAGGAGGCGGCTGCCTACATGAGGATCTGTCTCTCTGGAGAACTTTGGTGGATGCTACCTCAAGCATAGGCTTTCTTAGGTATTGGAAGCAGACAGAAAAATGAAGGTAAGTTGTCTTTTTTTTTTTTTTTCTTTTTTTTTTGAGAGGTTTTTTCACTACAGGGCGTGTGCGCTCACCAGCCAGACAGAGAGAGACAGAGAGACAGAAAGCAGAAAATGAGAAATCACCCCCCAGGGGGGATGGTCACGCCGCAATCCCTTCTCCTCCATTCTCCTCTTGGGATCTTGGGCATGCACGCACACGCGCCCGGTGTGAGTTTTAAGCCACCGGGTCTGGGATGCGAACCGGGGTCGACTACGTGTGAGTCCAGCGACATAGCCATTACGCTAACTGCTGGTTCCCAAGGTAAGTTGTCTTGTACCTGTCTTTCTAGTCTGAATAATCACTGGTCTACTACATAGAGATATCTAAGGTCGAGAGGGTAGATGCTAACATTGAAATGTCAACACATTTTCTGAAAAATAAGTATATCTTTACCTCAAGCTCACCTTCTCTACATTTCCTATGCTTCTCATCCTTCCACTTCTTTACATTTCCTATGCTTCTCGTCCTTCCACTGGTCTGAAACTTTTTTTTTAATATTTTTGCATATGGCTTGTACACTTGCTTGCCAGAGAGACAGAGAGAAGGAACATAAGAAATCCCTACCCAGGAGAGATGGCCATAGTGCAATCTCTCCTCCTCTATTGTCCTCTTGGGATTTGGCACACATATGCACATAGACCCGGCATGAGTTTCAAGCCATTGGATCTAGGACTCTAGCCGTTGCTGGCCATGTGAGAGTCCAATGTCTTAACTACTATGCCACTTGCTGGCTCAACCTGAAACTTTAAAAACATTTTTTAGAGATTGCTGTAGGTCACGTGTGCTCACCTGAGAGACAGAGAGAGACAGAAAGTGAGAAAGCACTCCCCAGGATTGATGGCCACACCACAATCCCTTCTTTTCCTTTCTTTTCTCAGGATTTTGGGCATGCACAGAGATGTGCCAGTGTGAGTTTCAAGCTGTCAGGTCTGGGACTCGAACTGTGGTTGGCCATATGGTAGTTCAGCACCATAACCACTACACCACCTGCTGGCCTCCCAACCTGAAACTTCTTAAAACCAGTGGACACAATAATTTTAAGACTTCTAAAAATTTTTTAAAAAGTAACCTATTTTTTTTCTGTTGAAGTAATCAAAGCAAGAAAATATTTTTTCTTTACTCAAGTTAACCTCATAAATTACTACTCCAGGAAAGGATAGCCTTGATATATACTGACTTCACTGATACCCTAAAAACTTCATTGTAGGTTGAAAAAAAAAAATTAGAAAAATAAAAACCCAGGGTTAAAAGTCAATTTTCAGTTTGAATTCAGTAATAAGATTTGTTACTAGGGTTAATAAGGAAGTCCCAGCAGTGAATACTGAGGGAGGTGGGAAGGAGACACACTTGGCTATAATGACGATTCTGTAAAGGAAGAAATAAAACAGAGAAGGAGGAGGAAGGATAGCACAAATAAGTGAATAAAATATCCAGTGAAGGAAACAAAGCTGACTGTGATATATAGAGAATGCTACTTCACACTTTAGGGAAATTCAAAGGATAAAGAGTCCATACACTATGAAGCACAGCTCAGGGTTACTTCAAGTTTAAATCCCACTTGAACAACTCCATTAGAGTTTTCATCTGTTATGGTGAAAAGATAAATGTGCTCAGTAAATACTGAACCTAAGGGATCTGCTTTGCTTAAAATACCCTCAAACCAAAGCACTTTCAGTTTCTTACATTAAAACAGGCCTACAAAAAAAAAAAAGAAAGAAAAGGACATAAATTATTTCATTTTATTTAGGAATATGAGAATGAATTAACAACTATTAATTGAGCACCTACTAAGTAAAAGGCACTTGCCTGATGGTACCTAAAAACAGAGCATTTTATAGGAATGTCAGTAGAATACACCATGGACGTGTGAAACATGTTCCTATTTTTTTTTCTCCATATACTAGTTTCCCTTGTCAAGTTGTATTTACTACCACATTAGTGTGCCTTCATAACTAGTCTCCCAATAGTGAGAATTCAGCTACTCTTGGTAAAGACTGAGGAATACATTATGGAGCAGGAAAGCTCCATGTGACATGACTTGCCTTTGGAGAATTATGGCACAATCATAAATAGCCTTTATAATCTACAGGAAGAGCCAACTTCTCTCAATTTTCTTTTTTTCTTTTCTCTCTCTCTCTCTCTTTTTTTTTTTTTTTTAAGATTTTTGCCATAGGGCACATGTGTTTGCCAGAGATACAAAGAGAGACAGTAAGAGAAAAAGTGAGAAATCACGTACTAGGGAGGATGGTCACTCCACCATCCCTTCTCCTTCATCCTCCTCCTGGGATTCTGGGCACACACACATGTGCACCTGGCAGGAGTTTAAAGCCACTGGTCTGGGACCCAAATAGCAGTTGGCCACGTGGGAGTCCTGCACCTTAACCACCATGCTATCTGCTGGCCTCACCATTTTTTAACAAGAAATAGTATCTTTAACATATAAGATTATTTGAGTGCCTATTATGTGCTAAAATATATTTGTTAATGTTTTAAAAGGCATAACAATTTGTCAAATAGTTTAAAGGAATCCATAACAAACTTTTTATATATGAAATTCGTAGATGCTGGGAACCAAATAAAGGAATCAGTTTAGTAAAATGTCTTCAGTAGAGACGAAGTTGGTCTTCAGTGGGTTTGTCAGACTAGCAAACAGGGTGAACCCTCCAGGAACTAATTTCTAGGTATGCTTGGCAAATAAATGATCAGAGGAGAAGAGCTTTTAGAATAGCAACATGGTAATCTCAGATGCAGGATCTGAGATCCTCAAAGTACCTGCTATGGGCAGTCCTTGGGAATGGAGTACAGATAGATGAGGGAAGCCCTGTAACAATTTCTATAAAGACATTGAGAATTCTATGAAGACAGCAGCATTACTAACAAGGTGTACTATTTCAATAGGTCATCTTAAGTGTATTATCTTTTTCTTTTCTTTCTTTTTTTTTTTTTTTTTTTTTTGTGTGCGGTTTTTTCTTGCTAGAGGTTTTTGCTATAGGGTGCATGAGCTCATCAGAAAGAAAGAGACAGAGAGACAGAAAGCAAGAAATCACTCCCCAGAGGGGGATGGCCATGCCGCAATCCCTTCTCTTCCATTCTCCTCTCGGGATCTTGGGCACATATGAACTCACACCCAGCATGAGTTTAAGCCACTGGTTCCAGGACTCGAACTGTGGTTGACTACATGGGAGTCCAGCTACATAACCATTATGCTAACTGCTGGTCCCGATGTTGTGTATTTCTATTATGTTTGTTGTTATATTGCCTGCTTCATTGCAAATTTGATTTACCTGGTTTCTTTCTCTCTTCTTAATTAGTCTAGCTAGTGATGCATCAACTTTATCTTTTCAAAGAACCTGCTTTTATTTTCATTTATTTCCTGTATTGTTCATGTATATTCTACTTCATTTATTTCTGCTCAAATCTTTATTTTTTCTTTTATCCTGGAGTTTTTTGGACCTCTGTGTTGCTGCTTTTCCAATTCTCTCAGGCATGATGTTAGTTTGTCCATTTGCCTTCTTTTTTCTTTTTTGGAGAGGTTTTTCCTATAGGGAGCGTGCGCTCGCCAGAATGACAGAGACAGACAGAGAGACAAAAAGCAAGAAGTTACCCCCCAGGGAAGATAGTCATGCCGCAATCCCTTCTCCTCCATTCTCTTCTTGGGATCTTGGGCATGCATGTACATGTGTGCCACCGGGTCCAGGACTCGAACCATGGTCGACTACATAGGAGTCCAGTGATATAGTCATTACACTAATTGCTGGTCCCTCCATATGCCTTCTTTTCATCTTTTTCTTATGTGTACTAATTGCTATGAACTTCCCTCCTATGATTGCTTTTGCAGTGTCCCAAAGATTATGGAAACTTGTGTATTCATTACCATGGGCTTCTATGATTCCTTTGATTTCAGTCTTTATTTCTTCAGTAGTTGTAAAGTCATTCAGGACTAGGTTATTTAGTTTCTATGTATTTGTGTATTTTTGAGGTTTTTTTCCTGAAATTCATATCAAGTTTAATTCTGTCATGGTCTGAGAAGATGGTGAATATAGTTTCTATGCCTTTCAATCTATAAAGGCTTGTTTTGTGCCTATCATGTGGTCAATCTTCGAAAAGGTTCCATGTGGGAGTGAGAAAAAAGTATATCTCATTGTTTTGGGGTGGAAGGTTCTATAGATGCCTGTTAAGTCCATTTGATTTATGGTATCATTTAGATCCTTTAACTCTGCTTATTTTGTGTCTAGATGTTCTGTCCAAAGGAAATAGCAGGGTGCTGAGGTCTCCAACAATAAGTGTGTTGTAGTCTTTCCCTCACATATTTGGATGCTCCTGAGTTAAGTGCATAGATATTTATAAGTGTTATATCTTCTTGATGGATTAGCCCTTCTTGTCTCTTCATACAGTTGTTTAAAAGCCTATTTTATCAGAAATTAGTATTGCTACTCCAGCTCTTTTTTGGTTCTATTTTCATGGAATATATTTTTCCAGCCCTCACTTTTAGTCTATATATGTCTTTATCCATGAGATGTGTTTCTTATAGGCAACAGATAGAGGGCTTCTGCTTTTTGTTTTGTTTTGTTTTATACATTCAGCCAGTCTGTGTCTCTTGATTGGAGAATTTGATCCATTAATATTCGATATTATTATCGCTATTTCTGGACTTGTCCCTACCTTTAAGTTGGCTATTGTCTTGGTTGTCTTTTATTCTCTTATTTCTGGCTGTTCATTCTTTAGTTTTCCTGGAACAGTACTCTCTTTAGAGTTTCTTGAGCTGGTCTGATGTTGGCAAATTCTTTTCAGATTTTGTCTGAGAATATTTTAATCTTTTTTTTATATGAAGGATAATCTTGCTGGATATAATAATCTCTAAACATTTTGATATGTCTTCCCATTCTTTCTTTGCTAGTATTGTTTCTGTTGAAAGTTCTGTTAGTTTGATGGGATAATCTTTGTAAGTCACTTGATGTTTCTCTCTTGACAGTTTCAGTATCTTGTCTTTATCTGTTGTTTTGGCCAGTCTAGCTAAGATGTGCCGTGGAGAAGATCTTCTTGGGTTGATTCCAATTGGGGACGTTTGTATTTCTTGAGTTTGGATGTTTGAGTGCTTGTCTAGACTTGGAAAGTTTTCTTTCAGGATTTCATAGAATAGATTTTCAATGCCCTTATTAGTTTCTTCGCTTTCTGGGATACCAAATATTCAAATATTTGGATGCTTAATAGAATCTACTATTTCTTGTATATTATCTGCATTTATTTTGTTATTTTTTCTTTTTTCTTTTTTTTTTCTAGGCAGAGGTTTTGTCTTCTGCATATGAGATTCGATCTTCAGCATGGTCTAATCAGCTTTTAATATTTTCTAGAGAGTTTTTTTATTTTTGTATTACATATTTCATCTCTAATAGTTCCATTTGATTCCTTCTTGTGGTGTCCATTTCTTCTTTCAAATAATGGAAGGACTTCCTCCTCTCCTGGAGTTTGTTCTCTCTTTTCTGTTCCAACTCATAGAGTTTCTGAATTTTTCTCTGACATTTTGGTACCTTTTGTTTTATCAAGAGATGGAGGAGATTTATTGTCTTCTTTTGATGGAGACAAATTTTCTTTCTTTCTTTCTTTCTTTTTTTTTTTTAACTTGAGGCTCTTCTGCGACTTCTAGCCATTGGGTGATGTATTCACTTTGGATAGCTTTTTGAAGAATATTTCTGCCACTGGGAACTAGTTTACTTCCCTTTTGCTGTGGATTGCTTCTTTGCCAAAGTCTCTCTTTTGCTGTCTTTAGCAATATCGTCCCCATGGGAGGATTTTTCTATTCAGGTTTCTGAAGAGCAGGTTCTCCTTTTCGTAGATTGTTCAGTATAAAGCAGGGATCCCTGGGAGCCTCATGATGCTAGGCTATTTGAATACTATGACTCTAGACCTATCTAGTACCTCTGGGTGGATGGAGGATGAAAAGAAAATGACAACATAAGAGGGGAGAAAATAATAATATGAAAAAATAATATGAAAAAGGAAAAAAGCAAGCATGGTGCATGATTTCTGCAGAGGTCTGCAGATGGAAGTAGGTTCTTGTTCCTACTTCCTTCCTTCTGTTTGAGAACTGAGAGCTGTCCTATGGGGTAAGGAGAAGTAAAGAATTAGCAAAAGAGGAAAAAAAAGCCTACTTTGTTGGTGGGGAGGAGGGGGGCTTTGAGATTGGGACTTTGGACTGGAGGTAGAACTGGAGCCAATGATGGCCCCACCTCAGTTTTCCTAACTGGGTAGAGGGCTGCAGATAGAAGTGGGGATGGAATAATAACTTTCAGCAAGCCTTGGGTATTATACTAGAACATTTTAGGCTGGTAGAGGAAGAAGAAAGCTAATTTTGCTAAAGTATGATATACAAGAGGAGATTACCATAGTCTTGATTTGTTTGACTTGACTGGCTATTAGCCCAACTTACCCCTTACGCAGTCACAATTCCTACCTTAGCCTCAACTCTAAAAATCTCACTTCAAATCCTTTAACCTTCCATTTGTACTTCCTGGACAGGCTTTCTGCCACTGTATGGTTCCCCTGTAAGATGAACTGTAGTAGCTTCAGAATATATGAATAAGCAACAGAAGATTGTACTTTCTATAAACAGCTGGAGAAGACCAAAGTACATTCTAAATCTCTCTGAAGTTTACTTTAATTTATTTCATAGCATGCCACCTGGTATATCCCTGCACTTTTCTAGGTGCTGAAGACAGAGCAATCAAAGATAATTATCAGCTCTCAAAACTCTTACAATTTAATGTCCAAAATCAGTAAAACAAAAAGTATTATTATAGAGGCAACCATTAGTTGCTATAGGAACACAAAAGAGGGATGCCTAACCCAGATGAGGGAAGTAAGTGGATCCCTGAAAGAGTGGCACCTAATACGGGTCTCAGAGAATGAGCCAGGTTAATAAAATTTCCTAGAACACACAAGTAAATTCCATGAAACTTTCGCACAGAACATCCCAAGGTCACACCCCATAGTTGCACAGAGCAACCATCTGATCTTGGGTCAGACCAAAGGTAGCACCTATAATCTTTTAAGTGAACAAAGTTAAGCAGTTTTGATAAGAAGCAGTTAAATATACCATTAAATCTGTATAAAGCAATCAAATCCTGTAAGTCAACCGTCTTAAAACAAATGGCACATCTGAATCCTGAACCTTAGCAGGTTTTAGTAAGCCAAGATTCATCTCAGGAACATTGTCAGATAAAGACCCTCCTCAATTTGGTTTGGGTTCAGAATACTGCCATCCATACACTCAGCACCCAGCAACACATGATGTCACTGCTAGCGAAAGCTGTGGGAGATATGTTTAAATATGTATGTATCTCCTTTAAATGGGGTTGTTTATAATAAGAGATTTTAATGGACTGTTCCAAAATTTTAGGACTATTACTTGCATGAATACTGCCTGTATTACTCAGGATCCTCCAGAGAAACAGTCAGTACGTTCTATCTATCATCTCTTTCCATCCATTCTTCTTTCCATCCTTCTTTCCTATCTATGATTTACCTAAAAGAAGATTTATTTCGAGAAATGGGCTGACAATAATGGAGGTTTTTTAAGTCCCCCAGTCTGCTACCTGCAAACAGAGATCCAGAAAAGCCAATGGTATAATTTTATTCTGAATCTGAAGGCCTGAAAAACAGGGCATCTGATGCTACAAATTTCTGTCTAAGGGCAGGAGAAGACAAGATAAGATGCTCTAGCTCAACCAGTGAAGCAGGAAATAAAGGAACAAATTCTCCATTCCTTTACTTTTTGTTGTATTCAGGCCTTCAAGGGATTGGCTGATCCCTCCCCCTTCATGTGGGGGAGGGCAGTCTACTGAGTCCAACCATTCAAATGCTAATCTTATCCAGAAACAACCTCAGGAACACACCCAGAAGTAACATTTTCCCAGATATCTGGGCATCCTCTGATCCAACCACATTGTCACATAAAATGAATCATCACAATGCCTATGGCCAATATAGGTGAACTGAATGGAGAACCTTTTCCCTCTAATTCTGTGCATGACTTCCCCTCAGAAGCAAAGGGGGAAAACAACAACGACAAAAAAAATAGTATCAGATGAAGATTAGCAAACTAGACAACTGATTCTGCCAATGATACTCATGGTAAATAATTAGGAAAAAATACTCCAATGGCCAAAATGAAATGAAGTGAACACAGATAACAATGGGGATAAATTCTGAGGGTGGTTTACATAAAATCTCTAGGGGAGATTTCAGTGAGCTGGCTAAGCCTGCCCATCATTTTAGCACATGATTTTGAATGCTTGTCATTTTCTAAGCACTTTTATAGATAAAAAGATATAGCTGACATGTAAGGTGCCTACAGGAGTTTGCAGGCTAGTTTGGGAGGCATGACACATATATAAAAAATTTAAATATATAGTAGTTGGTAGTAAGTGCTTCAGGGGCAGTGCATATAAACTACCATGGGTGTTGGGAAGAAAGACAAATTATTTCCAGCTGACAAATCTAGGAAGACTCCATTATAGAAGTAATTCTGCTGCATTCCAGACTGGCTTCTCATCATTTCTACTAATATGCACCAGTATGCTCAAAATAGAATGTGCATCTTTCCTCTAAAATTTGTCCCTCAAGTGCCCAGCTCACTAAATGATACCATCTGTCAAACTGACCAAGTTAGTGTCCTGGGAGTGACAGTGGACCTCTCCCTTTCTCACACACCACTGTGCATGCTACTCATACGTCTTTAATGTTTTTGAGTCAGTCCTCTCCATTCATATTTTATTTTAGGTCTATTCTAACTGCTATTACAGATTCCTGAAATAGTCTCCTAATTTGCTTTATAATCTGCCCATGCCATTTCTCTGCTTAAAACCCTGTAATGATTGCCAGATTCTTTCAAGGTAAAGTTCAAATTTTTCAGGTCCTCCATAATCCAGCACCACACAGAGTGCCTTTTATTAATACATAGCAGGTACTCAATAAGTATTTTGGGATTAACGATGGAATAAACGAATTACCAGTCAGAGAGGAGAGGTTTGAACCTAGAAATAAGATTTTAGACATGCTGATGGAGTGAAGAGAATCCCAACTAGAGGAAATAAGCTTGGGAGCCTTGATCGTGGGGACCAATTTAAAGAATTTAGTGCACTAAGTCCAGGGAGGCTTCACGTTTTACAGTAGGTAACCTGTTTTTCCTATGAGTAGGAGAATACCTTCAAAATATTAGTACATCCTCTTCAAAGAAGGACAAACTGAAGATCAAGATGTAAACTTAAAGTCATGCAAAAAAAATAACAAAGAAGCACTGGCTTCATTCATAGTTCCGTTTCCTCTTTTCTCAAAGTTTTAGAGTGGGGGAAGGGATATTCCTAACGTGTACATACATTAATACCAAACCTATTTTTAAATACATTACTCAGAAAACTATGTTAAAAAGTCTTTTAAGTAATTACTGCAATTGATTGATCTCCCAAAATAATAATAGTACATTATTTCTACTTATTAGTTCTTGTTACCTTTTTTTCCTACCCAAGGGTGTGTATGCTAACTAGCGAGAGAGAAAGGAAGAAAGTTAGAAATCATCCCCCATGGGGATGGTTACACCACAATCCCTTCTCCATTTCTCTCTCCTTTGGGGATTTTGAGCATGTGTGCACACACGGCCCAGCATAATTTTCAAGCAGCCGGGTCTGGGACTTGAACTACATAGTCTGCCATGTGAGATCCAGCCACCCTAAACATCATACCACTCATAAACATCGTACCATTCATTGGACCAGTCGTTACTTTTAAACCCTTGAATTTCTATTAATTCCAGAGCAGAAAAAATTCTAGAGACTGTTGCTTATCCTATAGATACTCTGAAATCCTCTCAAAGGACTTTACTGGTGGTGATTCTAAAATAGAATCCCAAAAGAACACTTGGCTTCCAGTAAATATGCACATTAAAATTGCAAAAATGTCTCTTCCACCAGGGACATTTATTTACTTATATAATGCAACATGTCAGTAGAAACCAAAAAGAGTTAATGTATTTTGTGGTTAAGTTTGGGGTGTAATAGTGTGTTTATTGTAATGAATTGTTGTTTTAGTTTGCTTTTTTAACCTCTACCACTTAGGTTCTTGTCAAAATAATCCATTTTAATGTTTATATAATCGAGTGTCCTAAGAGGCTCATAATGAAAAACAGCAGCTGCTGATACTACCCCTGCCCTCTTTCAAGTAGGACTCCGGATTACTAGTGAATACTACATTCACTGCTTGGGTTCAGTATTTATCTTCTCTTTTCTAAGTAATGCACTTATTCTTGATCATTCTTAATTTAGAAATAATTAGTAACTCCCTTCATAAAATGTGAGGATTTAACTATCTTATACACTATATACCCAGTAAAGATAGATGAACGTTAATAGAGACATCAATGGTTAATATTTTTAAAAGATGATAATCATAAAATATTATTCACAGGAATG
>NW_006160204.1:1833567-1836690 GCF_000334495.1 Tupaia belangeri chinensis
GCCAAGTGATAATTAAGGCCTATATAAATAACCTTAATTTTATCCTATGCTCTACCAGATACCATTTGCCTCTGTGTTTTCCTTGTCTTTTTTTTTTTGTTGTTAGAAAGTATGTCTGCTAGCCAGAGAGAAAAAGGAAAAGTATAAGAAAGCAATCCCCCATGGAGGACGGTCATGCTGCAGTTTCTTCTTCATTTATCACTGCTTTCAGGGTTTTGGGCCGACATGCACACACACCCAAGGTGTTTCTCAAATAACCAGATTTGGGACTTGAACTTCACAATTAGCTATCTGGGATCCAGTTAACTTAAGCATTATGATGGCTGGCTCATCTTTTATTTATTTTTTTTTTTACTTTATAATATTGGATTATCTAATGTGTCTCCCTTTTCCTCCTGGATACTTTTCTTTTTTTTTTTTTTTTTTTTTTTTTTTTTGAGAGGGTTGTTGCTATAGGGCATGTGCATTTGCCAGACAAACAGAGAGAGACAGTGAGACAGAAAGTGAGAAATCACTCTCCAGGGGGTATGGTCACGCCGCAATCCCTTCTCCTCCATTCTCCTCTCAGGGTCTTGGGCACGCACGCACACACACCCGGCGTGAGTTTTTTGTTTTGTTTTGTTTTTGTTTTGGGGGGTTTTTTTGAGTTTTTTTTTTTTTTTTGCTATAGGGTACGTGCACTCACCAGACAGACAGAGAGAGACAAAGAGACAGAAAGAGAGAAATCACCCCTCAGGGGGGATGGTCACGCCTCATCCCTGCTCCTCCATTCTCCTCTCATGATCTTGGGCACACACGCACATGTGCCCGGCGTGAGATTTAAGCCACCGGGTCCGGGACGCAAACCACGGTCAACTATGTGGGAGTCCAGCGACATAGCCATTACGAGAACTGCTGGTTCCTACACCTGGTGTGAGTTTTAAGTCACCAGGTCCAGGATGCAAACCACAGTCGACTACATGGGAGTCCAGCGACATAGCCATTATGCTAACTGCTGGTCTCCCAAGATACTTTTTTTCTCAGCATTCTCTACTCATTTGCTCTCTGGGTATTTTAATACCTGTCTTTTCTGGATATTTCTCTTGATCTTTCTGTAAGGCT
The DNA here is from genome assembly GCF_000334495.1 of Tupaia belangeri chinensis. Lineage (NCBI taxonomy): Eukaryota > Metazoa > Chordata > Mammalia > Scandentia > Tupaiidae > Tupaia > Tupaia belangeri. Next base: position 1,834,669 of record NW_006160204.1, read on the forward strand.
GAGTCTCTTCTTCTTTCCAAGACACCATTGTTTATAAATTTTATTTCTTCTTTACTTGCTATTTTATAGAAACATTTGTAAGAAAAAGGTTGTAAAACTATTCTTTGTGCAAACTTACTTGAATGTGAACTTATTCTATACTTATACTTGGTTTATTTGCTTATTTATTTATTTTTTAGTATGAACTCCTACATTGAAAATAGTTTTTCTTTAGAGCCAGTCCCATAGCAAAGTGGTTAAACACTACGCATTGGAAGCTGTATTATCCATGGCCAACCCTGGTTCAACATCTAGCCTCTAGTAGCTTAACAGTTATTCTGGGCATGAGTATATGTATGTCCCAAATCCTGATAAGATGGAGAAATGGAGGAAGAAGGATTGAATTGCGATCATGCTGCACTGAGGAGTGCTTTCTCTCTTTCTCTCTGGCAAGGATGTGTACCCACTAGCCAAAAAAAAATTTTAAAAAGACAGGACCAGCAGACTGCATAACAGTTAGATTGCTGGACTCCCACATAATCGACCACGATTGAAGTCCCAGACCCAGTGGCTTAAAACTCACACTGGGTGCATGTGCGTGTATGCGCAAAATCATGGGGAGAAAATAGAGAAGGGATTGTGGTGTGACCATCCCCTCTGGGGGCGGGATGGATTGGTGGATTTGTGGATTTCTCACTTTCTGTCTCTCTGTCTCTCTGGCCAACTCATGTGCCCTAGAGCAAGTAACTCTCAAAAATAAATAAATAAAAAAGAGACCATTTTTCCCTCAGAATTTTGAGAATATGTTGTCTTTCTGTTTAGTTCTCCTTTTCCAGATCTCACCTTGTACTTTCAAGGCAGATCTTCTGGGTATGTCACCTTCATCTGACATTTTCTCCAACACTATTCTGTTGTCTACATTCTAAGTGATGGCTTTCCTCTTTCAATTCTCCCACTGATTTTTCTAGTAATTATGCTTTTAATTTTCCAGAGCTATTTTTTTCTTCTTTCCCTGAGGATTTGGTGCCCAGCCACAATGCATTCCTCATACAGATTGGAGAAAGCAGACTTTCAAACTAATCTCTAGTTCAGCTGCTGAGCTTCTGCCCAGGGGTGATGAGAGAACCCTGGCTGCTAATACCAGGGACACTTTGCTGGATAGCACTGTGACTCTTTCTAAGTGCCCATGCTTGTTTTTATCTGTCCTTCGGCCTCACTCTTCATTGTATTCTCTACTTGTCTGTATATTTCTCTGTGCATCCAGGTTCCTCCTACTTCAACCTTTCTGTGAGGTATCCTCTAAAAACTGATGGATAATTCTTGTTTTCTCATGCCCTAGCTCCTCCTTGTTCTTGTGTAAATGTGAGTGTGTGTGTGTGCATGTGTGCAGATAGAGAGAGAGAATATTTTAGTTTCCCCTTAGAAAAAAGACAAGATCCATGTATACTGTCTCCCTTCAATCAAAAAATTCCTTGGCTATGTTTTAAGTTCATAAAAAGTATTTTTCAAAAAAGTTCTTGCTAGCCTACTGTATCTTTTCTAACTCAATTTCAGACCTGCCCTAATTCAATAAAATACCCAAGGAAAAGTTTTTGAAGACATTTAACTTATATAGAGAACCAAATTTATTTCCATTGCCTGTTTTTAGTGTTATTGAATTTCATTACAAAATTTAACTTCAAAACTGCCCCTTTCAAGGGACCAGCAGTTAGCTTAATGGCTATGTCGCTAGACTCCCATATAGTCGACCGCAGTTCGCATCCTGGACCTGGTGGCTTAAAACTCACACTGGTCACAGGTGCGGCGTGCCCAGAATCCCAAGAGGAGAATGGAGGAGAAGGGATTGCTGCGTGGCCATCCCCCCTGGGAGGTGATTTCTCTCGCTTTCTGTCTCGCTGTCTCTCTCTGTCTGGTGAGCACAAGTGCTCTATAGCAAAAACCTCTCAAAAAAAAAAAATTAAAACTGTCCCTTTCAATACACATAGAAAATACATCACCTTAAAAGGGGGGAGGGTTCTAGCAATTGACAAGGAGAAACCAGAT
>NW_006160204.1:1836708-1849341 GCF_000334495.1 Tupaia belangeri chinensis
AGATATTGGCGGTCTGGGTTTGCATTCCTGGAACAATCTCAATTGGAGGCTTGGTGAGCCCACTTTATATGATACATTTTCTGGACAACAAAATTTATCCTAAATTAGTAATACTTACAGTCTGGTTAGTGCAGTGAAATCATAATGCAGTAGTTTTATTTCCAAATCAGTTGCTATGTTTAAAAAGTATGAAGTGTGAGAAGCGTTAAAGTACTATTTGTGCCAGGGTATCCAAGACTCTATCTAGCCAGCTACTTTCTTTAGTAAAGACAGCTGTCTCCTTAGGATAATGGGAAGCATCAGAGTACACACTTGGGCAATGCCACTTGAACTTTGGCTGAGGTTCATTATTTGTCTTCTGTACTGTGCTTGAGGATCATTTGTAGAACTAAATCATGCTTCACTTTTATTTGTATCAAGGACTGTCTACTTCGGAAACAAGAAACTCATCTATTTTAATAAGAATAGAAATTAATAATATGGGGGATTTTTTTAGTATTGAAGGACTGAAAGACAAGGTGGGGTGGTTATTAAGGTAATGCAGAAATAGTAATTATAGGAAGTTGCTACCACCTCCAGGATTAATGAAACAACAGATAGTTATAGGATTTAGAAGCTGGAGAAGTTTTTTATTAATTTAGGCCTCAAATCTCTGAGGAGGGAACATATCATAGCTACCTCCAGTGCTCAGAAGATCTAGAGAGCACCCAATTCCCCAAGCTGGGACTTGATCTTCTGAGGAGGAGGCTTTGCCTTATGGCTGATAGTGTCTCTTAAGTGACCTGGTAAAAGTGGTTCTGAGAGTACATGGAAAGATTGGAAATTGGAACCAACTGAATCCAGTGCCTACAACCACAGGGGAAAATGATGGTTGGAATAATGTAGACAGGAATAGGAATCAAATAAAAATTAAGTCTCTTTTCCCTCCTCCTGCCTTCTAGCCTCCTTTTCATACTCCCATCAGTGAAGCCTATGAGGGAACAAATCAGCCGAAGAGAAATGTGGCCTGCAGAATCCCAGTATCAAAAAGCAAAGTATGGAGAGAGATTTTTGTGCGACAGGCAAGAGCTCAATGACCATCACAACCAAACCTTATATAGACATCCACTACATCAAGGGTAAGAGACCCAACTTCTAGTACAATACTGAAACTACACAAAAACTCCCCAGAGAGATTAAGGTGTAACATCAGCCTCATTCTAGATATTAAAAGCACTACACTCATTGAGGTACCACACACTTAGATTATTCAAGACATTTTCTTCACCTTACTGAATAAATGAACATCCAGGATAGTGCACAAGTTATTTCAATGTCTTCATTACATTGTCAGACCTATCAGTTATTGGACGATGATTATGGTCTTCACTTCTCAAGTTAGCTGAGCTACAAGTTCTAGTTTTTAGAGCCCCATCAATTGTTACAGATTGTTGCTAACTTCCTTCCTTCTGAACTGACATTTCTCCAGCATTATCTGATATCTTGGTGTGATTTTATTTTAATTTTCAGTGATTTTATCATAATTTCTGATTTACATATTACCATGCACATTTTGTAAGTGATAGTGTGATTTATCAAAGCACGCACAACACAATGTATAATAATTAAATCAATGAAAAAAATTCACTGTCTCCAACATTTATATTACCTCATGTTGTTCATATAAGAAAGAAAATTTCAGTTTCTCTCAAAGACCTCCAAGGAAAAACACTCTACTTCATTTTCCATTTGACTCAAGTCTTCTTTTCCTACTTTAAGGACTTTACCGCTACTACACCAATTTGTGTTTTTTCTTTCTATCTTACTAACAGAATCTAAATTTTGTTCATGAAGGTGTTGTGCCCAGGTAAAGAGCAAATTTCTTCCTCTTTTTATTTTTAAAAATATTAATTATTTAATTGTATTTATTATTATTTTAAAAATTTGCTCCAGGACACATGTGCTTACCAGAAAGAGACAAAGACAAGAGAGAGAAGGAAAGTGAAAAAGTATGTGGTGTCATAGGGAAGGGGAGAGCATATGTGGAGGAGAGCAGGTCTGTTTGTGTGTCTCTCTTCTGTCTCACTCCCTCTCCTTATAAGCCCAGTAGCATTCAGATCATTTTACCAAGTCCTCATTACCTCCCAAAGGCTCTACCTCTTAATCCCATAGTCAGATTAATTTCCTGCCCTCTTAATATCTTCACAATGGCTCACCAAATTTTAACACATGAATTTGGTGGGGACACATTCAAACTATAGCAGTTTGTGAGTACAAGAGCATTTATTCTCTGCTTTTGTTCTAGGATATAACAATTTCCCCCTATGTCTGACATGAGCAGATCAAATGAATAGCAAATAAATAAAACTCTGACATATTGATGGGAGAAAGATGAAGGTAGCATGTTTTAAGATAAAAGAGCACAGGTTACCACTCTGATAAATAGATAATGAAATACAGGATTATAGTGGATACAAGGCTTAACACTGGAGAATAAAATATTAACTAACCCCAATTTTACTTCAAACACCTACTACCTAATCACAAATTCCCTAGTAGTGCCCCATATGTGGTTGAAGGCTCCCTCAACACAAACGAAAATTAAACACTTGTTAAAATCAAGATATAAGCTGTGAGGCATGGAAGAAAGAGTAACTTATTCCAAATAAGAGGTCAGCTTCAAGGAGAAAAAAGACATTTGAGTTCAGCTTTCAAGAATGCACTACACTTAAACAGGTAGAGAAGCTATACATAGTAAGGCAGTTAAAAAAAATGGCTTTGAGGCATTCAGCAAAACATTTATACTTTGCATGTGCCTTGCACTGTGCTAGATATGAAATGAGTGTTGCACCAAAAAACACAGGTTCACAAAACAGATACAATTTCAATGTATCCTGTATAGAGAATTGATGTATGAAATAGAAGCAGATGAGTTTGGAAAGGTAGAATGAGAACAGATGATGGTTAATGGAATTTCTATTCAAAGTAAACACTTTCCCTTTTGTGGATGAAATTCAAAAGAGACAGTGTATAAAGATTTTTGAAGGTTCACAATAAGCCAAGTAACGCTGGATAACAGAAGAAAATTGCTGCAGCCCAGCTTTTTCTTCCTTTAGAAATGTACTTGAATGCAAGAATACATTTATAATACAAACCTTTTCCATTTCCATTGAGAGAATGAGAGAAGAGCCACCTTTTATGGAATTTATGGACTTTAAAATTCAATAAACACAACATTTAAAATGTTACACATTCTTTCTTAGCCAAAAAGCAGTGTCATTCAAAGTGTTCATGGCAAGATTGACTGATCCTTTATTTATGGGAAAACACTGATTTCCTCCATTCCCAAACTTCTGTGGTGCTTGAATACTATTCAGTTTACTGCTTAATCTTTCTGGAGCCTTTCGGTTTCCTTTGTCTATGTATTTCATTTACTTATGGGAATTAACTTTTACAAAACTACAGTACAGATGTCCTCTCGACTGCGTTCCAGACTTGCACAGCTAATTTCAAGGGTCCATATGTCATGGTCTATACAGCCTATGGTTTACTGTTGTTCTTAGGTTCCAGTGCTGTTTTTTAAACCTTGGACCACGGCATGACTCAGACAGAAATGACCACAGTATATGACCAAAGCATTGAGGAGAAGCCCTTATCAAATTTGTTGCTGGTTTTATTTGCTTGGTCTCATTTACACACAGAGAACAGCATGCTTTCAGAAAGAAATACTAGATAACATGCTCACCTTAGTTTAATCTTGAAGCCTCCTGGCCCAAAGTACAAAAGAGAGTGATGGGGAGAAAATGCCAGGATAGGGAAATGGAGTGAGAACACAATCATACATTATGCTTCTCAAACACAGCCAAAACACATGGTTTTACATGCAAGGTAACAGTCCATGTAAGTGAGAAGGTTTATCTTTAGTTATTATTTTGAATGAAGATAATATATAAATGTGTTATATAGTAGGGTAACACTTACATTAGAATATATTCCTTTATTCAGCTTTGTGAGAGAAAGGGGCCTTAAGAAGACAGGCGTAGACACAGCAGGCAGTGGTAGCATATTGCTCAGTAATGCTGGAAGCCATATGGAAGATTAGGGTTGAGTTTCCAGATCTAACTTACATTCCAGGTGTGTACTCTTTAATATTTGTAATTATGGCAGGATGGGAAAGTGGATAGGAGGATAAAGTTTAATAATCTGTTGAGGGTGCTTATCTCTCTTTCTCTCTCTATCTCTCTCTCTCTGTCATATGAAAGAAATAAATATTGGGTCATTGAAAAAGTCATGACGTATTTTTCTATGTGTTTCTATGCAAAAATGCATCAAGACTTTTTGGACAACTTAGTATATAACTTAACAAAATAAAATAAAAAGGACAAATACCAGAGAGAAGTCTTAGGAAGGCAGGTGAATGGTAAAGGAATCTGTAGGTTCCGAGCATGGTGTCCAAATGAAAAGGAGCTAGAGATGAGATCTTGAATAAATAAGATCTGTGCCATTTGGGGAAACTCGGCAAGGTGAGGGAAGCAAATATGAAGCTAATATTTCCCTATTTTCTGTGTGATCTGATGATGTAATGATGCATGGCATGTTTCTGAAGTTAACTTGGACTGGTAGTCAGTCTCTAGCCTATGTCTGACATGAGCAGATCAAATGAATAGCAAATAAATAAAACTCTGACATATTGATGGGAGAAAGATGAAGGTAGCATGTTTTAAGATAAAAGAGCACAGGTTACCACTCTGATAAATAGATAATGAAATACAGGATTATAGTGGATACAAGGCTTAACACTGGAGAATAAAATATTAACTAACCCCAATTTTACTTCAAACACCTACTACCTAATCACAAATTCCCTAGTAGTGCCCCATATGTGGTTGAAGGCTCCCTCAACACAAACGAAAATTAAACACTTGTTAAAATCAAGATATAAGCTGTGAGGCATGGAAGAAAGAGTAACTTATTCCAAATAAGAGGTCAGCTTCAAGGAGAAAAAAGACATTTGAGTTCAGCTTTCAAGAATGCACTACACTTAAACAGGTAGAGAAGCTATACATAGTAAGGCAGTTAAAAAAAATGGCTTTGAGGCATTCAGCAAAACATTTATACTTTGCATGTGCCTTGCACTGTGCTAGATATGAAATGAGTGTTGCACCAAAAAACACAGGTTCACAAAACAGATACAATTTCAATGTATCCTGTATAGAGAATTGATGTATGAAATAGAAGCAGATGAGTTTGGAAAGGTAGAATGAGAACAGATGATGGTTAATGGAATTTCTATTCAAAGTAAACACTTTCCCTTTTGTGGATGAAATTCAAAAGAGACAGTGTATAAAGATTTTTGAAGGTTCACAATAAGCCAAGTAACGCTGGATAACAGAAGAAAATTGCTGCAGCCCAGCTTTTTCTTCCTTTAGAAATGTACTTGAATGCAAGAATACATTTATAATACAAACCTTTTCCATTTCCATTGAGAGAATGAGAGAAGAGCCACCTTTTATGGAATTTATGGACTTTAAAATTCAATAAACACAACATTTAAAATGTTACACATTCTTTCTTAGCCAAAAAGCAGTGTCATTCAAAGTGTTCATGGCAAGATTGACTGATCCTTTATTTATGGGAAAACACTGATTTCCTCCATTCCCAAACTTCTGTGGTGCTTGAATACTATTCAGTTTACTGCTTAATCTTTCTGGAGCCTTTCGGTTTCCTTTGTCTATGTATTTCATTTACTTATGGGAATTAACTTTTACAAAACTACAGTACAGATGTCCTCTCGACTGCGTTCCAGACTTGCACAGCTAATTTCAAGGGTCCATATGTCATGGTCTATACAGCCTATGGTTTACTGTTGTTCTTAGGTTCCAGTGCTGTTTTTTAAACCTTGGACCACGGCATGACTCAGACAGAAATGACCACAGTATATGACCAAAGCATTGAGGAGAAGCCCTTATCAAATTTGTTGCTGGTTTTATTTGCTTGGTCTCATTTACACACAGAGAACAGCATGCTTTCAGAAAGAAATACTAGATAACATGCTCACCTTAGTTTAATCTTGAAGCCTCCTGGCCCAAAGTACAAAAGAGAGTGATGGGGAGAAAATGCCAGGATAGGGAAATGGAGTGAGAACACAATCATACATTATGCTTCTCAAACACAGCCAAAACACATGGTTTTACATGCAAGGTAACAGTCCATGTAAGTGAGAAGGTTTATCTTTAGTTATTATTTTGAATGAAGATAATATATAAATGTGTTATATAGTAGGGTAACACTTACATTAGAATATATTCCTTTATTCAGCTTTGTGAGAGAAAGGGGCCTTAAGAAGACAGGCGTAGACACAGCAGGCAGTGGTAGCATATTGCTCAGTAATGCTGGAAGCCATATGGAAGATTAGGGTTGAGTTTCCAGATCTAACTTACATTCCAGGTGTGTACTCTTTAATATTTGTAATTATGGCAGGATGGGAAAGTGGATAGGAGGATAAAGTTTAATAATCTGTTGAGGGTGCTTATCTCTCTTTCTCTCTCTATCTCTCTCTCTCTGTCATATGAAAGAAATAAATATTGGGTCATTGAAAAAGTCATGACGTATTTTTCTATGTGTTTCTATGCAAAAATGCATCAAGACTTTTTGGACAACTTAGTATATAACTTAACAAAATAAAATAAAAAGGACAAATACCAGAGAGAAGTCTTAGGAAGGCAGGTGAATGGTAAAGGAATCTGTAGGTTCCGAGCATGGTGTCCAAATGAAAAGGAGCTAGAGATGAGATCTTGAATAAATAAGATCTGTGCCATTTGGGGAAACTCGGCAAGGTGAGGGAAGCAAATATGAAGCTAATATTTCCCTATTTTCTGTGTGATCTGATGATGTAATGATGCATGGCATGTTTCTGAAGTTAACTTGGACTGGTAGTCAGTCTCTAGACCCACTCACTAAACTGTGTGACTATGGTAGATAGACAACATGCTTTGTACTTCCAAATATTTATACCTGAGAGTTTTTATTTGTTTTTGGATTTTTTTTTCCAGTCACTTACAGTCCCTCAACATAGGCTATTTGTCTGACATCAAAGTGAAATCCAAAAATTAGTGATCTATAGATCACTAATTCCATAAAATTCAAGCACACAATTTGGAAAATTCCACAAAAAATAAAATGTATTATATTCACAGCAGCATTTCTTCAAGCATTCAGAATACTACTTTTCCTGGAGGTTAATAAAAGTTACATGAAAAGTGTACCTAGTGAAAAGTTAAGTTTAAGAGGAACAAGAAACTAACATTAATCAGACTGTTTCATTTCAGCTTTTCGTATGGTTCTAGTATGAATGAAAACTAAAGACTTGATTATAAATGGTATGAGGAAGTACTCTAAAAAAATAACAATTTCTTAAGAAAATCATAGGCATCTGCTTAGAAGGACAATGGATGAGCTAGGTCCCTGCTATAGCTTGAATATGTCTCCCAGAATTCTGTGTGTTTGGACCTGAGTATATTTTCTGGTGTTGTGAAGGTATTAAGTAAAGCATAATTCCTTCATGGTGTCCCAGGACAAAGCCTAGTAGGCTGTGATTGGCTCATGGTGATTGCATCAAGGAGGCAACAATCTCATGCACAGATTAATGATGCCTTGTGAGACCCAATGAGTTCAACTGCAGTTCTTGTGAGAAAGGATTAATGATTCCAAGAGTTAGCTGTTATATAAGAGAGTTCTGTCTCTGCACATGCCCATCATCTTCTGTGCTTTCATCAGTCATCAGTTGGAGAGTTGGACTTTCTAGTTGGACAACTAGAATCACGATTTTGCAAGTAAACTTCTACCTTTTTTATAAAATCACCTGGGCTTGGACATTTTTGTTAGCAAAGCAAAAATGAACTAACAGTCCCCTAAGGCTACAACATGTAACACATCTAAAGAAATTTTAGCCAGGATCATTTTTTTCTTAATGTGGAGAAAAGAGAGAGAAAGAAAGAGAGAAATTTCTACATTAGTGTCTTCCTCTCTAATTGTTGCTAAGATTGGGTACTCTAACAAAGCCACTGTACCAACCTGATGCTAACTGCAGAATCTGTGAGGGCATGGCAAATGACCTAAGGAGAAGGTGCTTTTATAGACTTTAGAGGATTCAACACGGGTAGTCAAACATGACACTCTACCCATCCTTGCCCCTTCTAAACTGATTAACTTTGCCCTGAGGATAAAATTATCTCAGGGTAACTTTCTATATCTACATTGTTTTATAAATAGAAAATAATTTGAATAACTCAGATCTTAAATTTATCAAAACAAAAATACACATATATAGTTTCTCTATTTCATTTTATTTTATTTTATTTTTTGAGAGGTTTTCACTATAGGGCACGTGCGCTCACCAGACAGACAGAGAGAGACATAGAGACAGAAAGCGAGAAATCACCCCCCAGGGGGGATGGTCATGTTGCAATCCCTTCTCCTCCATTCTCCTCTCAGGATCTTGGGCACGTACGCACATGTGCCTGGTGTGAGTTTTGAGCCACTGGGTCCAGGACTTGAACCGCAGTCAACTACATGGGAGTCCAGTGACATAGCCATTACACTAACTGCTGGTCCCTATAGTTTCTCTTTATAAGCATATGTTATATTTTTTCTCGTTATGAAAGTACTATAATCTTGTTTACAACTCAAAATTAAACTTATTTTATTTCTCTATAAACCAGACAGAAAGAAAGAGAGAGAGACAGTACACACAACAGGGTCTTAAGGCCATGTTCTATCTTCGGCCTCAGCCAGCACTAGATCATGGGCATGCAAGTGCCCAGCATACTCACAAGGTCTGTGGACACAAACCTGCAACCTTCCCATATGGATCAGCCTCAAAGTATGAAATTTATCAGTGGACCACTCTCTGGCCCTGGGATAGTTTTAGAAAGGAGATATTGCCAAGATAACTGACACATAGTAAGGGTGCTCTAAGTAGTAGCCATTATTTTTATTATTGATTTAAAAATTGTATTGTCTTCAATGTGCAACTCAAAGACTATTACCAGGAATATCACCTTTCCTAAAGACATCCCACACTTGATAAAATGGCTAAAAACAATTTGAGATCCATTCCTTTGTAATTGGATCTTTCAAATTCAAAAATTTACCGGAATTCTGAAAGCAAGGTCTCACATAGGATCCCATATATAACACTCTCCTTCCCTGTGTCTTCAATCTAGCTGGTTGCTTTCTAGGAAAGAAATTTTCATGGAGAATTTAAAGAAGGAGAAAGAACAAAACTAAATTATTTGAGCAGATGATATTGACATACATTCTTTCAGTCAAGCAAATATGACTGTGTATAATTTCTTAATGATGTGTTGGGTTTTACTCAAGGCTCTTAGGGTCATGCAGGAATTGTCTTCCACAATTTGAGGCATTGGGGTGGAAAAGATTAAGCAGGTAACTTCAGGGTGCTTTCAGCTAATGCCTTACCTGAGCTTGGCCATCGCATGTTTTCCAACTGGGCAGTGATCTGAGAGTCAAGGACAGAGGCTGGAGTGTAGCAGTGATGCCAGGAGGGCTCTAGAGCACAGAGAAGGCAGACAAAAGGTTTCCTGTCATTCACAATCTCACTGGCTTGCAAATAGGTATCAACCCAGATTCCAGTTCGCTCGCACTGAGCCAAAGTGCTAAAGACTTGAGAGCCGTGCCCGAAAATGGTAACCTGTAGATGGAATTGCTGTTCTTAAAGAAAGCACATAAAGAATAACTCCAGCTTCCAAGCACAACAGGCCACTTTCCAGTGGAGAAATAACAGATGCTAAGGGATGACTGACCTCCCCTCTCTACTAAGAATGTACTGCAGTGCTTGCTAGAAAATATGCTTTTGTTTCTTCTAAAAACAATTGTTTTCAGTTCCAAATATATTCTGGATATTTAAAAGCTTGTATTTTATTTCCTCTTGGCAGCTACAACCTCCAAGTAAAAATGTGCGAGCAATTATCCAAGCCTAAGAAAGCACCTTTACCAGAAAAAGTTATATAATTGAAAACAATAGCAGATTGTCTCTTTGGTTTTATTTTGCTTTAGCTATCAGGATAATTATTTTTATCCAAGCTTAATTACAAAAATATCATCTGTAAGTTTAAGATTTCTCTGTGAAATCGACAGTATGTATTAGGTCATGAAGAAAGTCATGATGTATTTTTCTGTTTTTCTATGTGAAAATGCATCAAGACTTTCCTGATGACCCAATATTGTAGGAAATTCTTTGCAGAAATAATAGAAATATTCCCTGTGTTTGATTTTTTGAAAAAAAAGGTTAATAATGATTTCATGATCATGATACAGAAGATATCCATTTTCCTCTGCAAATCACCAGTACTTTAATGGCAAATTGATTTGTATCCAGTTAATAGCTGTAAAGTTTATTACATGTCTCTGTTGACTTCTCAAATATATAGGCCATTAAACATAGGACATTGGTCTTCTCAGCTATAGAAGAGCTAAATGGATACTGACAAAATGTCTAACTGGGCCAAAACAATTTTTACTACTCTTTTTACCTGTAAGGAGAATTTAAAGTTTCTTAAATTTTTACCTTTAACTCAATTAACTGGAAATAACCTTGAGGTTTTCAAAATGTTCATGGAAAGTACTATTATAATATACTATTCCATTTTCCATAATTTTTTGGAAATAACATATATATTTATACACACATGCATACATATATCACCACTAAAGAGACCTTGTTGAATGTAGACTAGAAAAATAACTCCTTTGAGGACAAAAGTCTGGCTGCTTTTTCCTGTTTCCAAAATTCTTTCCACAGGGCCTGAAGGGAGTCATATCCACAAACATTAACAGACTATTTTGACCCCTTAATAATGGAACTCTTCCTACATACTGTCCCTGGCATAGTATCTTTGTAATATATATTAAGCCTCCTTATATCTGTTACGGTACATTCTTTTCTGATTCAGCAACCTTTCTTTTCCAATCAACAACATAAAAGCTGTAAAACCCACCTATAACCTACAAGCTCCTGCTCCCACATGTCCCGCCTTTTTTGGCCAAACCAATGGAAAAACTCTCAGTAAATTTCAATCTTTGTCTCTCACTCTCAAAAATGAAATAAAAGGAAACCCTGTAACTGGTCATCCTGAGAAAGATAGGTTTTGCCTCCTCCCTTGCCCTAGGTCACTCATATTCATGCTTAGAAATAAATTGGATTATTGTTTTTGCAGAGTTGGTTATTTTTTTTTCTTTTAAAGAATTATTTTATTTAACTTCATCCATTTATTTATTTAACTTCATCCATTTATTTATTTATTTTTATTTGATCAGAGAGGGATAGATTTATATTTTTATTTGTGCTCAGAGAGAGAGAGAGAGAGAGAGAGAGAGAGAGAGAGAGAGAGAGAGAGAGAGAGAAAGTGAGAAAGCAAGCCACCAGGTTCAGGACTTCATGGTCAGCCATGTGGGAGTCCAGAGCCTTTAACCATCATGCCACCTAGTGTTCCCCAGCAAAGTTGGTTACTTCTGTCAACATATCAAAATACCTCTTTTGGTGGGGCCATGAGGTAGCACGGTGGTTAAAGTGCCAGTCTCTCACATGGCTGACCATGGTTTGGATGCTTGCTTTCTCACTTTCTCTCTCTCTCTGGTGAGCACAAGCACCCTGCAACAAATTACAAATAATAATAATAAATATAAATAAAGATTTTTTAAAATGCATGTACTAGCCCATTTGTAATCTTAAGCCTAGAGAGGACAAACAAATTGACCAATGTGCCAGGGTTATTAAATGCACAAATAGGGTTCAAGCCCAGATATGTCATATATACTTTTAAATTCTATCTCATGCACAGTTATAAACAAAGGTACAGGCATAGAACTCCTTTCTTCTTTTCCCTTGCTGTTCTTTTAAACTTCAATAACCCCAATCATAGTCTTATGCCATGAACCAAATTGTACAATGTAGTACTGTCACCTATCTTTGACTCCTAGCCAGCTTCTCACCTGGTTGCCTCTGGTATATGAGATTCAGTCATCTCAAGCAGGTCCTCAAAGACATGCTCCTGGCTCTGAGAGTACCAACTTGTTCCTTTCACTGTGTCAGAAAAGTCCAGCGACAACATACTGCCTCTGAGCTCATCAGGTATGTGTCAACACCAGTCCTTTACATTCCTCCAAATTTCATGGCTCAAATTTTGAGTCAATTAATTAGTTCACTTATTAGTCAATATATATTTACTGAGTCATTTGGGAACATTGTTCTTGTCACATGAACAAAATGGAAAAAACTACTTGTTCTTACAAGTAGATGCTGAAACCCAGATGTAAGAGAGACTGCTCTTTATAATTATCTCATGACATCAGGCATAAACTCATCTGCCCCAAGCAAACCAAGACATACTGTAAGTTATATGGTATATAATTAGTGATAGGGAAATATGTATATTTGTGGGAAGCTGCACACCAGCGAGTCTGCCGAGGTTTCTCAGAGAGCAAACAATTACCATGATTGGTTCCCTTCCAAAAACCTGACCTTCGAAACCTTGCTCTGATTGGCCACTAGAATCCCTCAAATTTGCATACCCGGCACCTCATGATTGGTCCAAAAGCAACCAATCATAACCCACTGTTAACAACCAATCAGGG
>NW_006160204.1:1851533-1932674 GCF_000334495.1 Tupaia belangeri chinensis
TTGTGGGAAGCTGCACACCAGCGAGTCTGCCGAGGTTTCTCAGAGAGCAAACAATTACCATGATTGGTTCCCTTCCAAAAACCTGACCTTCGAAACCTTGCTCTGATTGGCCACTAGAATCCCTCAAATTTGCATACCCGGCACCTCATGATTGGTCCAAAAGCAACCAATCATAACCCACCGTTAACAACCAATCAGGGCCCACCATTTACAACCAATCACGGCCCACCATTTACAACCAATCACGGCCCACTGTTTACAACCCACCAGAGTGTATATAACCTTGATGCCTGGCCCACAGTAGCCAGACGACACAGACAACCGAGAAGATGACAACCAGGAAGACAACAACTGAAGAGCCTGAAGAGCTGAAACACCGCGCAGTCTCCAGACGACCCTGAAGATCCTGAAGAGCTGACACTGCATCGTCTCCAGACGACTTGGGCAACCATGAAGAGCTATAACACTACATCGTCTCCGGACGACCCTGAAGAGCTGTGACACCGCATTGTCTCTGTGCTGCTCACAGTAGACGACGCGACACTGCATCGTCTCTGTGCTGTACCGTGCTGCCCACAATAAACAGACGACACTGTCGTCTCCGTGCTGTAACACTACGCCACTTGTCCCGGCTCTCACTCCTTCACTCAGGAAACCTGTTCAGCTGTCCCCCCGGGTCGGGACATATATTCAGTATAGAGTTAGGGTGACTAGAAGAGCTTGGACGAATAGAAAGGTTGTAATTTTCAACATGGTGTTCAGAGAAGTCTCAATGTAGAGGGGATATCTGAATAAATACATGCGGGAGAATAAGGAGAGCGCCACATGGATAGAGGAGGTGAGAACATTCAAACTAAGAAAACATTAAATGAAAGCCCTGTACCTCCCAGGCTTGAGAAAATCAGGAGGAGCTAAGTGGGTAAGGGGCTTAAGGTGAGCAAGGGAAGAGGAGTAGATAAGATCAGTGAGGCAAAAGACAGAGAAAAAAATGCTTAGAGCTTCACAGAGTCTTTACAGTGACCTTGGCTTCTGCTCTGAGTGTGATAAGAACCACAAACTCTCTAAATGGAACAATGACACATTCTGACATGTTTCAACAGGATAAAATGGGCTCTTGTGTTAATATAAACCATAAGGGCAACTGTTGAGTCAGAAAAATCAGAGGAGACTTTTGCAATAACTCAGGGAAACAATGATGGTGACATATCTTAGGAAGGCAATGGAATGAGTAGAAATAATCAGATATTATATATTTTTTACATATTTACATCAGGATTTCCTGACTGATTTTTTTGTGGGATATGCAAGGTAAAGTAGAGTCCAGTAGAACCTCAGGGTCTTTTCCATTTGGGCAACTGGAAGGATATTTTTAATTGATTTTGTTTAAGTTCCTCCAAATTTGCTTTGAGGTAAAAGCCTTCCAGATACTGAGAGAGAGAAAGAAAAAAGCCACTGGCTAGTACACATGACCTCTGGCAAATTAAAAAAATCAAACAAACAAACAAACAAAAAAACCTATGACTATATGGTATGCTATTCCAAGTTATTTATTTAATACCACTAATATGTATATAAATCTTAAAATCTGTACAGATATAACATAAAATACCAGAAACAATACATATATTGCTTCTAGTTCTTTTTCCAGCTTAAAATTTCATGCCTCATGATCTATTAATTAAATGGTTTAAATGTGGTAAATACCTATGCAATGCTAATTCTTAACAAAGCCTAAAGTTTAGTATAGCTAGAGAGTCATATTGTTCATTTTAAAGAAAGATGGACTTTCATGAAGGAATCTAAAGTCTGAACAGACTTTCATGGATTTAGTTTTATTTATCTCCCAGAGAGGAAAACCTAACACTCCAAATATTGGCTGAAACCAGGTGAAATGAGGAAATAATTCCACAGATGCTCAGAGGAATAGTTAGAAGTAGTTGAAAGACTTGAGGTTTTTGTTTGTTTGTTTGTTTTGTTTTGAGAGGTTTTTGCTATAGGGCATGTGCGCTCACCAGAAAGACAGAGACAGAGAGACAGAAAGCGAGAAATCACCCCCCAGGGGAATAGCCACACTGCAATTCCTTCTCCTCCATTCTTCTCTTGGGATCTTTGGCACACACGCACATGTGCCCAGCACGAGTTTAAGCCACTGGGTCTAGGACTCAAAACGTGGTCGACTACATGGGTGTCCAGCAACATATATAAATCTTAAAATCTGTACAGATATAACATAAAATACCAGAAACAATACATATATTGCTTCTAGTTCTTTTTCCAGCTTAAAATTTCATGCCTCATGATCTATTAATTAAATGGTTTAAATGTGGTAAATACCTATGCAATGCTAATTCTTAACAAAGCCTAAAGTTTAGTATAGCTAGAGAGTCATATTGTTCATTTTAAAGAAAGATGGACTTTCATGAAGGAATCTAAAGTCTGAACAGACTTTCATGGATTTAGTTTTATTTATCTCCCAGAGAGGAAAACCTAACACTCCAAATATTGGCTGAAACCAGGTGAAATGAGGAAATAATTCCACAGATGCTCAGAGGAATAGTTAGAAGTAGTTGAAAGACTTGAGGTTTTTGTTTGTTTGTTTGTTTTGTTTTGAGAGGTTTTTGCTATAGGGCATGTGCGCTCACCAGAAAGACAGAGACAGAGAGACAGAAAGCGAGAAATCACCCCCCAGGGGAATAGCCACACTGCAATTCCTTCTCCTCCATTCTTCTCTTGGGATCTTTGGCACACACGCACATGTGCCCAGCACGAGTTTAAGCCACTGGGTCTAGGACTCAAAACGTGGTCGACTACATGGGTGTCCAGCAACATAGCCATTACACCAACTGCTGTTCCCCCAAAACGTGAGATTTTATCCAACCAGGCTAGAAAAACAAGAGTATGGAGAGAATATATTTAGTTGAGAAATTAACTAAGAAAGCATTAAAAGTAAATTATTATTATTATATCCTCAACCCTCACAAGTCTTGTCCTTTCTGGTCTTTAGAGTCTTCATCATCATCAATAACTATAGAAAGTCATCACTCACTACAAGTATTTATTGTTCTGATTAGTAGAATCTTCTCTTGCTTCCAGAGGCTCTATTCACAAATGTCAATATACTTCCAAATAAGAACAGCATCCACTATTGTACTAAATAGCCCCCATTTTTAATAGTCTATTTTTAATAAATTATTTTAGAAAGCTATAACTTAATGAGGTCCTAGTATGATATATAAAAATGACTCAATATATACATCAGCAAAAATACTTTGTCTTACGTATGACCTTCATTATATACATATCTCATTTGAGATTTGAATCTCAAAATTATATACCAGTTTGTGTTCTTTTAAATGCCAGAGGATGCACGTGTGAGCATGAGTGTATGAACACATGTACATTCACAAAAGAAAGAGTAAGCACTCTTCACTTCGATCTGGTCATGCTACAATCCTTTTTCTTAAAAGTCTCCATTCTATCAGGATCCTGGGCCTTCAAGTGCTCAGTGTGTTTTTCAAGTCACAGAGGTCTGGACTGAGAGCCTGACTGGCCATGCGGAATCCTTGTTCCTCTGAGCTATGTTAAACCACTGTACTAAGGAGATGATTCTATGTACCACTTTTAATGAATTTGGAAGGTAAAGTGAGGTCCCTACATAGAAATCAAATCATACATCCTTGGTCACACAGCTAGCAAACAGAAGAGTTATAGTCAATCTCAGATCTCTTTGATTCTCCCAAGCTCAGTGTTTATGTCAAAGACTCTCAGAAGCAGTGACAGGGTTTCTCCTTCTCCCATTTCCTGCAGCACCAGTACGTGGTCCGCATACAACCCTTACCTGTTCCAGGGACTAAAGGTGTAACTCCACATTGCAAATCACCTCCCACTAAATTATTGCTCTGTGATTTCTTATGCTTATAGGGTGTCAAATATGCCATTTTAAATCAGGAAATTTAGAAATGATTTGTGGGTTGGCAGCAGAAATGATGACTTTTAGGAGGGAGTTTGTGTCTACACTGCACTAAATCCAAAATGGATTTGGAATGAGGGCAAGGGGTGCATTTGAATTAAATTTGGTTACTGTCAGGTTTTATATTCTTTTATTTTTGTTTCCTGAGATTGAATGGATGACTGGTTATCTGAAAGTTATGTAAATTTAAGAATCATTAGATCAGGAACATCATTCATTCACAAATTTGTCCAAGAATATTTATTAACACTACATAAATGCAATTTGCTTGGCGCTATGCACATTATAAAAATTATATCTATAAACACTGATATCAAGGAATTTGATATCTACTGGTAGAAATAAAAAAAAAAGCCTGTAAAAAAATGGCAAGATCCAAGGAAGAATATCTATCTGAAAGTAAAGACTGACAGTCCAGAAGAGTTGTCATTTTCAATAAAGAAATTGGGGAGGTGGGCAGACACAGCCATGAATTTCAAGAAAAAGAAATAAAGGGGCTTTTTTGTTGGATTGTTTTTGTTTCTGTTTTTGTTTTTCAAGATGTCTGTGCTCACTGGAGACAGAGAGAGAGAGAGAGAGAGAGAGAGAAAGTGAGGAAGTACCCTCCCTCCAGGGAGGGCTGACCATGACAATCCCTTTTCTTTCATTTTTCACTTGGGATTTTGGGCACACATGCACACATGTCCACCATGTTTTTCAAGCCCCTGGGTCTAGGACTCAAACTGTGCAGTTAACCATGTGAGATCCAGTTGCCTTAACCACCATGCCACTGGCTGTTCCAGAAAACAGTTTTCTAGCCACATAAAATACACTGTGAATTGGGCTTAGTGTTTCAAAGTGCTTTTTTGTAAAATTAATCTTCCAGAAATCATTTCAAGTGCATAAAGCAATACTAATATAAAGAGGGAGATGGGGAAGGACCAGTACATAGAAGACCTTGCTGCTGTACAGATGCTGTCTGTGCTTAGTATTACTCTTAGAGCACTGTAATTTCTGAACTCTCTGATATTTCCAGCTACCAGCATATGCCTATTACTGTCTGGGTGTTTTCTCTGAAATTGCTGGTATCTACTCTGCCTCAGCCTGTGACAGGCTGGAAATACCAGGGGACTAACACCTGCAGGGAACAGCTCTCAATAAACAGCTGATGGGAGTTACTTTATACATACTTCATCTCCCTCACCATGGAGTGGGAGAAGAGTTTTCCTCAGAGAGCTAAATTCTAGCTCCCACCATGATAGGTAATTTTAAAACATTGTTCCTTCTAGGGATTGCCTGCCATTCTCCTAACAGTGTTCCCTGCATTTATAAATACACTTTCTATACTAGAATCTTTCATCTAGAGGAACACAACATAAGGTATGATAGAAATCTTAAATTGTATACTGTAAGTCATGGAGAACCTATGTCTTTTATCTTTTTTTAAGAGACATATTTGATCATAGTTGTGCTTTAGAAATATCAATCATAATTAAGTGAATTCCACTTTCTTTGAAGAAAAATGAGCATTCCACAATATTAAAGAGGTTTAAAACATACGTTTTCTTTTATAGCAGAAATAAACATCTGAGATCTTGTATGATAAAGGCTTTTAGAATGATACTTATTCATTTCACTGTATCTTAAAGTCTACATCAAAATATTGAACACAAGATTAACATGACAATCTTCTGCATGTGCTCTTTGTTGTTCATTTTGGCCACACAGCACATGTCTATAACCATCTTCCCAATAGTCTGAATGTTACTAGTGAAAACAAAGAAACTATCATTTTAGAATATAGTTAGTTGTAACAGCACCATGCAAAACTGCTGCTTTCATTACATGCAAAAATAAAATTTCAGAGAATAATAAAAGATAAACAATAATAAATGTGATGATTGATACTTATGAAAGAGAAAAATTACTGATGATCCTTGCTAAAGACAGTAAGGCAGACTTTATTGAAGGGGATCATGGTAATACAAGGTACAAGGAAGTACCAAGAGCAAGGATTACTGGCTAACCTGACTTGTCAGGATAATTACTGAAATCAAGTCAAGGTAGTAAGATTTTGAGAGGGGGTCACATAACAAGTGTGGAGGGTTTTCCCTAAACTGACTTAGCAAGATTCTTGCACAAACTTGATTCCACAAGGACAAAGCGAGAAGTCCAAGATCAAGCCCTAGTCACAAAGAAGACTAAAAAGAGCTTAAGTAGAATTTGGTCAAGAAGAAAGTATTTGTCATGCTGACTTTTAGTCCTGATTTATTGCAGGACCTGTTTATGGCTCTACCAATCACTCTTCCTATAAGGGATGTGGTGTGGGAGGGGCAGTGGGAACATAAATGAGGTAATGGAGCATAGTAGCACTTATTATGTAAGCTAGATGGAGACAAGCAGCCCAGACTTCAATGCAGAATGTTCCCCTCTTTCTCCCTCCAGTCTAAACCTGCTTCTTATTACTCTCAAGCCAGTACATGGAAGAAAGGATATTAAGGAGGGATACATAACTGAAAGATGACAAGAATAGGCTCTGAGTCAACCATGCCCCTGGAGCATGAGTGCAAGAGAAAAAGGAGAAACCCAATTGCATCTGACAAGAAGCCCAGAGCTATGCCCCAGTCAGCTGTGTGTTGGCCCAGTCATAGGGGGTTCTCAATCCAAGCAAGTGGTGAGAGAGAAGGCTGGTGGGTTTCACGTAAATACTGCCAGAGATGTGGGTGTGGCAATCTCATCTGCAAATGCAAAGGATCCTGGCATAAAAAAGGTATGATCTGAGAGTCATGTTGGAATGTAGGTAAGAATGGAGATTTAAGCAAGAAGACTGACATTTAAAAGGTCACTGGGGGCCCACAGGTGGCGTGGAACTTAAGGATTTCACATGACCAGCTATGCAGTTCAAGATCCAGACCCAGTGGCTTGAAAAACCTGCCTAGCATATGTCCACCTGTGCACAAAATTCCAACAGGAGAATGGAGAAGAGATTGTTGCTTGGCAATGCCCCCTGGGATGTGACTTCTCACTTTCTACTTTCTCTCTCTCTCTTTCTCTCTCTCTCTCTCTCTCTCTTGCTCACTCTCTGGTAAGCTCATACATCCTACAGCAAAAACTAAAGAAAAGAAAAAGTTATTAGAAAGAAAAAATTTGTGTATACGCAAACACACACACACACACACACACACACACACACACACACGGTATTTAATAGAAAGGAGCTATCCTAATTTTTAAAATTTTTTGGTAACACTATCATCGAAGTCACAAAGCTGGAGCCATGCTTACTCTCTTCCTTCAGTCAATACTCAGTCAATATTCAGGCTTACCATCTTCCTTCAATCAATACTGATTCCTAGGCTAGGTGTTCTACATCTACAGATCATTCAGTTCAGGCCCTGCTCTGCTTGCCCACTTCCTTAACTTTGACACATATCCGGTTTCACTGAGGTTATCACTGTACTCTATCATCCCTTGCCTTAGTTTCTGACACATGATTGATGGTTAAGCAATAATTTTTGTGTCTATTTTTTTAAAGTAAAAATCCAGTTGATATCAATACAAACTTTATTCCTAGCAAACACTTTTTAACAATACTCTTTTTTCTATCAAAACACTTGACATTATGGGTAAGATACAACACATACCTCTTTACATGAATTGTTGTTTTAGAAAAAAAAAAAAGCCTTCAAGGACCAAATATAAATCACAGACTTGTATTTACAGTGGAGCAAATGGCCACTAGGAATTCAGAAATTTAAGATATAATAGCCAAATTAAATTCAAAGGAAAAAGACTTTGATCTGTGCAATACGGAAACCTGTAACAGAGACCCATATACAAAGCTTGGATCTCTGAAACATGTTCCCCTCAGTGAGAGTGCTGAAAAATGAAATTCTGTCCCATCTCCCCTCTACTGGACAAAAAATAGATAGCAAATAAATTCAACTAAATGGGCTCTGGTGTGGGGATGAGGGAAAAGTTAGATTGCAAATCTACAAAGCGGCATTGACAGATGTTTAAAGTTCAAAATTATACCAACTGTGAGATCTGAAAAACCACAAACATAAAAATTAATTGAAAATAGTCCCAGATTTGTGCATTAGCAGAAACAAGCTCAAAACCTCTCATGAAAAAGTCATGTTCTACACAGACCTCATTAGATTTGCATAGGTAATATCACAACAAATATTATCTCCGTTTCAAAAATCACAGCAAAGTAGGCAGGAAAAGGAAACACAAATAAGATCTAAAATTGGAGAAAAGGCAGTACCCAAGTTGAAATGTTAAAAATAAATGAGATATGGGGGGACCAGCAGATGGAGTAATGGTCACATCGCTGGACTCCCATATAGTCGACTGAGGTTCAAGTCCCGGACCCAGTGGCTTAAATTCATGTTGGGTGCATGTGCGTGTGTGCTCAAGATCCCGAGAGGAGTGGCCATTTCCCCTGGAGGGTATTTCTAGCTTTCTATCTCTCTGTCTCGCTGTCTTTCTGGTGAGCACACATGTCCTATAGCAAAATCCTCTCCCCACCCCCCTCAAAAACCATAAAATATAAGGCCAGCAGGTGGTGTAGCAGTTAAAGTGCTGGGCTCTCACATGGTAAACTATAGTTTGAGTCTCAGACCTGGTGGCCTGAAACTTGTGCTGGGCATGTGTACATGTGTAACCAAAATCCCAACAGCAGAATGGAGAAGAGACTGTGGCATGGCCATCTCTCTGGGGGATGATCTCTCTCTTTCCATCTCTCTGGCAAGCGCACATATCTCTATGGCAAAAATTTCTCTCTCTCTCAAAAAAGAGAGATTTCTCAATATTAAAAACATACCAAATATAGGAAATACTGTATACAAAATATACAGCAAATATTAGAGCATATTTTCAGGAATGATAAGGAGAATTAAAATTATCACCCAAATAAGATACCTTTTTAAGATAAGATTTACTGGGACCAGCAGTTAGCATAATGGCTATGTTGCTGGATTCCCATGTAGCCAAACGCAGTTCGAGTCCCAGACCCGGTGGCTTAAACTCACGTCGGGCATGTGTGCGTGTGTGCCCAAGATCCCAATAGGAGAATGGAGGAGAAGGAATTGCAGAGTGGCCATCCCCCCTGGGGGGTGATTTCTTGCTTTCTGTCTCTCTGCCTCTCTGTGTCCTTATGGCGAGTGAACACACCCTATAGCAGAAACCTCTCCAAAAAAAAAAAGATAAGATTTTCCATGATTATTTGAAAAAAGTAAAAATGTGTGTAAAAGTAAAAATTTTTTAAATAAAAGCTAAATAAGGTGTAGTCTGGTGACACAGCCAGCAAACTGAACTGCAGTGTTGGAAGCCACATGACCCAGGCAAGCTGAAACACAAGGCATGCATGTACTTGCTGATCTTGATGAGCTGGAGGGCTAGGGGAAAGGGATTACAGCATGATGAGATCTTATGGAGGGTGCTTCTCTATTTCTTGCATGTGCTTTCTATAATGAATAAATCTGAAAAAAAAATGCAGCTAAATGAATGTCCACCTTTAGATGTTCCATAAGAGAAATGACAACTATGCTCAACAAAAAAATCTGTATGTGAATGTCCACAGTAGTCCATGTCTATCAACAGAAGGATAATTATATATTGGGACACATCAACAATGAAATACTCAGCAATAACAAGTACTAAATTACTGTTATATTCAACAAGATGGGTAAAACTCAAGAACACTGGGTGGAAGGGCAAGTAGTAGTCCAGAAGAAACGCAGCTCTCCGAGCTCACACAGCCAAGTCCCATGTTCTCGTCTCAAGCCCCTCTATACACCTGGTGAGCATATCTATGCTCGAGATCTTGGCTGGCTGAGGGTGGATCATAGCCTAAAAGATTTTGTTGGGTTTTTGTCCACCTGTTTTTCTCTCTCTCATGGAAAAATAAGTAAACTTAACAAAACCAAAATTATATTGAGCAAAAGCCAGACATGAAAGTGTACACATTGTAAATTCCATTCATGCGAAGTCCTAAAACAGGCAAAATGACTTACCATAATAGAAATCAGACTGGTGATGATCAGATTTGGGGTTAAAATGGGGGAAAAAAGACCAGGAAATTTTCTAGGAGGTTTTTTTGTTTGTTTGTTTGTTTGTTTTGTATTTAAATTATGGTGGTACATGGACATACAAAACTGTCAATACTTATTCATACATTCTTCTTATCAAGTTAAATTATGCCTCAAAAAGCCATTCAGAGGGTAACTTTTTAATACAACTAGTGAAATTATAATCACTACTATTTGTTGAGTCCTGAGCACAATAGTGCTCTATGGTAAGCCCTGATTAACTTTGTTAATCTTGTGACATTATTTTGGGTCATGATACCCCCATTTCTTTTATGAGAAAATTGAAGGACATAGAAATTAATATCAACTTTTGCAAATGTTTATAGCTAGGAAGAATGGGATTCTAACAATAGGA
Organism: Tupaia belangeri chinensis; assembly: GCF_000334495.1. Lineage (NCBI taxonomy): Eukaryota > Metazoa > Chordata > Mammalia > Scandentia > Tupaiidae > Tupaia > Tupaia belangeri. The sequence continues at coordinate 1,861,933 of NW_006160204.1, forward strand.
AATAAGACTCCTTAGTCAATGACTAGAGATGCATCAAATACTAATTCTGAGCCATCCCCACACTAAATAAGCCAGAATGCCTGAGGTCACTCCTGAGTCAACAATGAAAACTATTGCCCTAGAGAAACTTGCAGATTTGCACCCTGGAACATTGACAAGAATATTCATAGCACATTTGTTTGTGTTAGCGCATAATTGGAAGCAACTAGAAACAAGAGAGAAGTTGAGTAATATTGTGTTCTGTTTTTATAATGTAAGACTTTCAAGCAGTTAAAGTAAATGTCCTAAGACTATTCTCATGGATCTGTATCTCACCAAGTGTAATATAAGACAACGACAGCAAGTTGCACAAGTCTATGTGCAATATGCTATCATTTATATTAATTTTATAAACACTTTGACTCATCAATATATTGAATAGGTAGAATGAAATTATAACAAAAAGCAAGAGCATTATAAATACAAAAGTCTAAATTTTAAAGAGAGGAGGTAGAAACATAAAGAAAGTCGGACTCGTCGGTGGCATGGTGGTTAAGGCAGCTGGATCCCATACGCCATCCTCTTGGTTTGAGTCCTGGACCTGGTATTTGGGGAAACACACCAGACACATGTGTATACATGCCTCAAATCCAAAAGGAGGGAGAAATGGAGAAGGGATGATGGGGATGATGGTGTTACCATCACCCCTTCCCCGTAGCCCTCTCTGGTGAGTGCATGTTCCCTTTGGCCAACTTAAAAAAAAATGAGAAAGAGGATAAGTACACAAGAAACTTCAACTATCTGCAATTATTCTATTGCTTAAATTCAGTCATAGAAATAGGTGTGTTTTTTAGATTAATCTTTATACTTAATAAATATTAAAACACATTATTTTGTTATTATTAAGTATTTATATAAAAATTCAAGAATTAGAAATAAGGTACTGGGTCAGTCCCATAGACTAGTGGTTAAGGGTGCCATTTCCCACATGGCCAATGATGGTTCTAATCCTAGCCCCAGAGGCTTGAGAAACAAGCCAGAAATGTGTGCATGGATGCCCAATATCTCAACAGGATGGAGAAATGGGAAAGAAGAGATTATGGCATGACTATAACCCACTGGAAAGTGCTTTTCTTTCTCTCTCTTTCTCTGTTGAATACATAGGCCTTTAGCAATTAAGAGCAACAACATCAAAGAAACACAGTACTAACACCTGGAAATAACTAGCTATTTTTTGAAAAATTGAATTTACACAATCCGTACCAACTTTAAGAACAGGCAATACGTTATACTGCATGGGTACCAGGCTGAATTTCCTCTAAGTAAAGGATTGAGCATATCATTCACTTATTCATTATTTCTCATTTTAAATGAGAAATACTCAAAAAAATAGTTTTAAATAATTAAATATTCCATTTTGTTGCTCCATTCAGCACTAGATTATGGAGAATTGAAAACACAACTCTTGAGATATTAGAGCATATATTCCATATACTTTTCTGGGGTTGGCCTACACTGAACAGAGAGGTCATGTATCAGGATGCAGTGGTGACACAACTGGATCCACATACGACAAGTCCAGGGTTTCTGTTCCAGGACCTTCCTGAGCATGTGGAGTGCTCATGTGCCCCTGATCCAGGTCAGCTGGAGCTGTGGGTGGACTGTGGTATGAAGCATAATATGAAGGCTCTGTTTAAGTGTCTGACTCTGTCTCTCTCTCTCTCTCATTGAAGAAGTAAATAAACTCTAAAAAATTAATAATAATAAAAAACAAAAGAACTTGGCTTTTATAGATTGTTCAAAATATGTGATCAGTTATTACCAAAACCAGCCTAGTAACTATCACTTGCACAGTGTCTGTCACGTGCCAGACACTTTCTCTGTGCTTATATGAGTGAATTCTATCTTAGAAGAGGGCTAGGTCATATCCTTCTTCCCCATTACATAGTACATAACTAAGTGACTGAGAGTTTACATGACTTGCCCATGATAACACCTCTGGTTGGGATCAAAGTTAAAATTTCAACCCAGGATCTCAGGCTCCATATTTGGGGTTTTAGTCTAAGAACAGTACTATGGCAAAGTCTCTGATAAAGGTAGTGGGGTATAATCCCATCCCTCCAAAATATCTGGAAGAAAGGATATATATCAGTTATTGTTTTACATCATCAATAACAAATTCTATCTACATGAAGTGATGAAGGCTATGCACAATCAATAAATGTCCTGCTATTAGGAGAGCAGAGAATATGGTGGTGGTAAAGAGATCCCAGAGTGTAGGATCCACTCACCTTCCTAGTGTGGGTCTGCACTGAGCAGAGCAAGGGACTGAGTAGCATAGTATTTCAGACATTGAAAATTAGAGACTATCTTCCTCTTTCCTTAACAACAGAAAACCATTTGACTTGATATAAAGTTATAAGGTCTATTATTTCTTTATCTTCAAAAACCTGTGACACCATTTTCCTAACATTTACTATTGAAAAGAGACATCCAGGTCAACCTTTTTGTCCTGTTTGGTACTAGTTTGTCTTTCACAGGTATTTTTTTTTTCTTTGCAATTGTATTAGGTTGTCAGGAAAGTCATGACGTATTTTTCTTTTCTTGTTCTTTCTTTCTTTCTTACTCATTTACTTATTTTCAATTTGGTCAGAGAGGGACAGAGAGTGAGAGAGAGGGCAAGTGAGAAAGCAAGGTGCCAGGTCCAGGACTTGAATTGTGGCCGTCCATATGGGAGTGCAGTGTCCTTAATCACCACACCACTTGCTGGCCCTCATGATGTATTTTCCTGTGCAACAGTACCGCGTGACTTTCCCAATGACCCAATGTTTCAAAAATCTTGGCAAGAAAAGTCTAGGTACAGTTTTCTTTGCCTTGATGTGGCTTGGAAAAGGTGAGTATAAATTTGCAAATCTATGTCTCCTTCTGATTCTGAAAGATATTTTTACCTACAACTTTGATAATTGCTGTACTTCTGATCATAGCCTAAAGAAAATATGTAATTCTCAAATTGAATCTGGGAAAATTTCTCAAGTTCATCTTCCACATCACTGATTTGGTTTCTGAGATAACTTTCTTATATCCGCTAAAAATTTTATTTCTACTACATTTCTAGTTTCTCTAGCTTCCTAATAAACCCTAGTCATTTTTCCCATCTTCCTGTCCCCATTTTATAGTTTTCTAAACATGTTTCAAAGAAGTAATATATAAGGGTCCTCCAAAAGTTCATGGAATGTATGTACTACGAAAAAAATTGCATGGATTTCAAACATTTTTGTAGCAAAATTAATTTATACTTTAATTCTATTTTCCATGGACTTTTTAAAAAGTCTTATATTGTGACATCCTGTTGAGCATACTGTGAGGCAACATTTTTCAAGAAGTTTTCCTGGGTCAGGTAAGTCGCAATGGTGTTCTCTTTCTCTAAACATTTAGGACAACAGTGCTTTTTCATTGTATTTCAGTGTTACCAGACAGACTCTTCTTTGCTTTTTGTTTTTGCATTTTCTTTTTTTCGGGGGGAAAGGGAAGTGGAGATGGAAAAAATCTACCCTGAAGGAGATGATCTCATAGTCTCTGCCTGTTCTTTGTGATCTGAACCACACGCTATCCGGCAGGTCACTGTGAACAGTTAATGGTGAAATTCCCAACATGTCATGGGCTGTCATTGACTTTGGCTCTAAAATGATTTAGTCCCCTCAAACCCTGAGCATAATAAATATACAAAAAAGGAAAATCCCCTGGATTCATGGCTAATGGGGCCAAATTCTGACTCTGACTATTGATATTTTAATTGTGGGAACCATTCCTGTTAGGATGAATGTGCAACAATAGGGACTCTGCACTCCCAATCCAGTTGATAAACTTGACAAAGCAAACAAAATTAGGTATTACTGTTGCAGAGTAGAAGCTCTTTGCCTCCCTCAGGAGTAGCTATCAATTAATATAGTTACTAACTCACCATAGGCATTTGGATTCAGAAAGCAGGTAAGAAAAGAACAAAAACATGTTTTTACTATGAGGCAAGTGGATTCATTTTATGCTCTTCAATTAAAACTTTTAATCCAATAATTTTTGTGGTGAGTAGACATTTCTTCAGATCCTGACAATGAGTTTACTGAGCAACAGCTGTGAGTTTTCATCTCCCTGAGTCTGTGGCTAGACTTTAGTATAAAATGTTCAAATATTGTATCTAATGCTATTATCCATGAATCATTGCTTGTCTCATTATTATGGGCCTCTATAACAGATTTATCCACCCTTCCCTATACTCATATTGATTAACTGGATGATAGTTACAGTTGTCTATCTTTTCAAACCTGCCAAAAATTGAAGAAAGAGAGTATTGTTGTTTTCTGTTATTGTTTCATGGTGTCATAGAACTGAGACCACACTATTGTTAATCAGGAATTTTTAAAAAGATGTTAAAAGGAGCATTAAAGTCCATTTCATTGTCTTTGTTTCCAGTGAATTTCACTTTCTGAGCAAATCTTATCCAAGATTGAAATACAAACATTCCATTGTATGCTGTTAATAAATACCAGTTTCTTTTATCCTCACTCCATGCTGTGTAAACTGAATGGTTTTGAGGAGCATTTTAAAGATGTAGTACCATATTTATACTGTGGACATTTCAAGAATAGAAATTCATAACATCAAATAAAGCAATTACCCATGCCTATGCTATTTATATTTTTATTTTTATTTTTTTCCACAGTCAATGTGCATTCACTGGAGACAGAGAGGGAACATGAAAAATCACTCCCCAGGGTCGATGACAACACCACACTCCCTTCTCCTCCATTCTCTTCCTGGGACTTTGGTTGCACACACTGTGCCTGGCATGATCTTCAAGTTACCAGGTCCAGGACTCGAACCAGTGTCAGCCATCTGGTAGTCCAGTGCCTTAACCAATACACCACCTTCCGGCCCCATCTGTACTCCTTTTTAAAGTAAAAAGGATGCTTATAATAGTTGATTTTGTTCTGTTACTAATAATGAATATAGCTCACCTTGGTGGACATATTTTATAGGTGGATTGGAAGAAAACCACAGTTGTGTTCCACTTTGGTAAGAGGCGGAAAGGAGTTAGAGACAATGGAGGCCAATACCCCAGGAAACAATAGTATACCAATTATTTTTAGCACAGAAAAGATCCTGGAGGTACTGAGACACAACAAAGGAAAAAGTCAACACAACCACATGCTTTCCAGGGTCGGTCACACATCACCTAAATCATTCCAGGGCATCATGAACAATCTCCACTGACCCCATCACACATCTCACCTTCACTTGGTTTTCTTTCATTAATGTAAAGTTCCCATATTAAAATCTACAACTCCATTTCCTCTTTTCTAAACTTGAGATAAACAGCCAGTTTTCAACACCCACAAAATAAACTGTAAGGCAATGGTCACAGAATTACAGGAAAGGGACTCAATCTAACAACCTCCAATCTATAGGTTTTATTCTACAGAATAAAACATCTCAGGCCAAGAGAGACTATGTGACAGTTTGCAGGATGGCCCACAACACAGCTACAAATGAAATGAGTGAAAACAGGGGAAATGTTTTGACATAGCAGAGGATGGACTTGCTCTCATCATCTCAATGGAAACTGAACACCTTTATCTCTGAGTATTTAAACCCTGTATGCTGTTCTTGCTTCTTTCTTTGACTTTTGTTTTACACTCTGTAAAGCAAGTGTTATTTTAATTTAGCTTTTGTTGACTTTTATCTTTTTTTTTTAAGCTGAGCTTGCTAATGTGATTAGCTGCTTAAGTTTGTGCCTACGTAAAAACAATGTGTCCTCTTGTGAAGTTAAGATGTTCTACTGAGCACACTTACCTTTAAAAAAAAAAACACTAGACGTTTCTGAAGGGTTACACATTACCTCTGGATCTGAAATCAGCCCTCAGTTAACTAATTAAAGAGCCAGCATTCACAATAAATGCCAAGTTTGACAGTAAGAGAGTTTTGCTTTCCAACTAACCAGCCTGTTTCAGACTTTAGCAGGGACCAATACTGAGCCAATAGCTTTCTAGAACAACCATCACCAAAAAAACCTCACTAAACAAAAAGCAGAAGGGGAAAGCTTAAAATCAGCATTTCTATAAAAGGAAGATAAATTTTCAGCTCTCAAATTCTAAGAAAAATTTCTGGAATGTGCTTGAAAGGAAAGCACCATGTTTGGCCTGTGAAGTCCCAAAATGGGACAATCCAGAGTTTACATTAACAACTGTACCATCAATTTTCTTTGGAGAAACCAAAAGTATGAATTATGCTATAAATATTATGAAGCAAGAATTCATTCTATATTTTATTTTTTCAAAATTAAGAAATGCACCCTTTAAAGTATTGGAAAAAGTTCGTTCTTACCCAGATTTCACATTTGCAACTGGACTCATCTCTGTTTTATTTTTCACTTACGGGAAACTGTGGTTAGAATCTGACCTTGGCATTGAATATATTTAATAGACTGTAATAGACATTGTTCTGGGAGTTAAAAATATAGCAGCGAAGAAGATAGGTAAGGATCCTCAGAGAAGTTTTAATTTATGGGGGTGGGGGGGCAGGGAGAAAGTGGGTAAGAAGAGTGAAGATGGTGAAGTGGTATGAAGAAATAGAACAAAACAACTGAGGACCCCTTTTATCTGGACAGTCAGAGAAAACCTCTCTGAAGGTGTGACCATGTCCCTGACCCAAATGAGAAGAAAGACTAGATTAACAGAAGTCTGAAAGAACTATTCCAAAAAGAAACAAAAAATGAGTTTAAACATAGATGTGTTTTACAACCTGTTCACAGACTTTGGAGCACTTACCACTTTCAGTTCTCATGGTGCTTTCATGTCCACCCACCCAGTGGACAATCCCAGTCTACAAAAGTTTTCAAGGCAGGTTCACAAAATTCCTGATACTCTAACAGGGCTATGAGCCAATCCAACAGGATGAGGACATTGGATTGCATTTATTAGAGAAAAATTCAAAGAGATTTTTCTTCAGGTTTCACCCTTTTGAATTTGATTGAACAGAGAGAGGGTTAAATATCATCCTATTTCTCAGGAGAGAAAAAGAGGCAAGAACAATTCTGGCTTTTCTTGGCCCCCCTCTAGAAGAGGCGAGACTAGCCTGATTGGGACATCAGGGAAGAGAACCAAGTATGAAATGCAGTGACCCTACTGGGCACTTTCTTTTTCAGCTTGGCGTAACCATGGGCAAGGAACCAGGAACATGCTGACCTGCTCACACAAGCAGGAGAGTGTTTGTACTTGACTGTGCCTGACAAGAGATAGGTCTGCAGTTATGCAGAATAAGTAAAGAGACTTCACAAATCCATTCTGGTCTCCCAATGAAGACATTCTCCAATTACTGTTACAGCTAATGGTGATACCTGAATCTCCACTTTTCTGTTTTTCATTTGGATTTCTCAATTCTGACTCAGTAGGAAAATCAATAGGAGTTTGTTTTGTTTTAACCCTTAAATCCCAACATTATTAAAAGAGTGAAGTGGACATTAGCATGAGAATAATCTGATTCAATTTATAATTTGTGTCAATCAGAGGATAACACAGAAAAAGTGAAAAGTACTCTCTAAATAGTGATCATTTTACAGAGACTATAGGATCAAAAAGATGGGAAAGGAGCTAGCAGGTGGCATAGTGGTTAAGGAACTGGACTCCCATGGGACCGACTGCAGTTCCAGTTCTGAAGGTAGTGGCTTGAAAGTCACGCTGGGCACGTGTGTGTGCATACCCGAAATCCTGAGAGGAGAATGGAGAAGAGATGGCAGCATGGCCATCCTCCTTGAGAGATGATTTTTCACTTTCTGTCTCTGTCTCTGTCTGTCTCTCTGGCACATTCATGCACCCTATAGCAAAAATCTCTCATTAAAAAGAGAGAGAGAGAGAGAGAGAAAAAAAAACAAAACAATGTCTGGCAGAGAGAAAAGATCTTGTGGTGGGAAAGAGAATGAAAATTTAAGACACTGACAGAGGCCAGCGTGACTGGAACGAAATGAGTAAGGGAGAGATTGGTATATAGTAAGGGTAAAAGCGAGGTCAGGCCTCGTCAGGGCTGTGTTAACACACTTGGCACCTTTGCTCAAATTAGAAAAATGCACCTCCTCAGAGCAGATAAATTAGAAAACAATGTTCTCTGTGAGCAGGAAAATTAGAACAAGGTGCTCCATCTCTTCTGTTGATACAACCCTAATCCCTGGGACAGAGCTTGAGCAGCAGTCAGCTGCCTTAAAAATACAAACTACGCAACCAGCCATATGGAAAGAAGGGGCATTCTATTATAGGTGCTGAAGAAAGTAAATGAAGAGGTCGAGTAGGTGCCTGAAAGTGCTAGCAAAGAGAGTGCTAGCAAAGAACACTCAAGCTATTCTGGTCTACTTCTTGGGGTGAATATTAACCTTCCTTGTGCCTCCATTTCCCTGTCTGTAAAACAGGAATGATAGGAGGACAACCTTCACAGGATTACTACTAATACAGAGTGAGTAATCTGTGTAAAGAAGCATAATAGTACCCAACACAAAGTATGTGCTTTATAAATGTTTGCTAAGATTAGTATCTAGATTTTGTGTTTAAAAGATCAATCTGGCTACTGTGTTAAGGATAAACTTAAGGGGCAAAGAGTACAAATGAGAAGACCAGCAAGACATCTATTGTATCAGTCCAAGTGAAAGATGATGGCTTTTGGACAAGAGCAGTAGTAATGAAGATACAGTTATCTGATATGTAATATTCCAGTAGTGGCAGAGATCATAAATACTATTTTATCCATGAATATTTCACATGCACCTCAAAAGATGAGAAACCTTTGGAACATCATGGACGTAATACCATTATCACAACTGAAAAGATTAACAGCAATTCCTTGCTGTCATCAAATAGCTAAGCAGTGCTCAAATATTATAAATTATTTCATAATTTTTACAGTTGGTTCGATTAAAGATGCAAATAAAGTCCATATACTGCACTTATTTGGTAACTCAAAGACATAAAACTGTACATAAAAATGAGATACAATGCACCTGAGAAAAATACAACTGGAGGTAATACCAATACATCGTTTAAAAACTACAGTTTTATGTCTTTATTTAAAGACAGTGTTCATCTGGAAAAACAAACATTGAAAGTTGAAAAAATGTGTTTCACTTTTTTAGTAATTAAGATAGATCTCCATCTGGAATGATTCGCACATGGTCCTGAGCAGAGCTGGGGGTGCAGTGCACCATCTTTTAATGCTTCTTTGAAGATTGGAATTCTATAATTGAGTAAACTCACTACTTCTGGCATTTAAGTCTACTGAATTTAGGCTGAGTGGGGACAAATTTTAAGGGAGATAAATTACTGAATTACTTCATCCTGAATTACTTCAAGAAAGAAACGGATGGCTGATGGATCTCTTACTTATCTAAGGAAGGTCATGCATACTATGCACAAGAGAAGCACACATTACCTTTCTTCTGCTCAGAGGATAAGCAGAAGTGAAATAGATCCAAGTAAGAGTTACTTGGTTACAGGTGAACAATAGGGTGCATGATCATTAGCAACAGAGGTCTCAAAAGAACTGATCCCTGAGTCATCAAAGAATTCAGTATATATAAAACACCAAAGAACGATAAGGGATGCCATCAGGAAGATGGATGAAACATACAAAAGACAGATTAAACAGAGGAAGTACACCAAGTCACAAATTGCAAATCTATATAATTTAGTTCAATTTCCTTTTAGTTAAAAAATATCCTGGAACATTATTTTGCCCATTTCCATTAATGTTAGATTAATTATTTAGATATAATTTGTAAGAAGTTCAATGTTTAATTTTAAAAACTCACCCAATGCATTAGTAACATTTTAATAAATAATGCGTAATAACTATCAAAGATCACTCAAAATGTACATGAGATTTAATTTTATAGCATAACTCTTTTAGGACCAAATAAATGGAAAGAAAATATTGCCTATTCAAAAACTCAGAACTCTAACACATTCACAACATAATCTATGTTTTTAGTCCCTCCAGTACTATTAGGATTAAAAGTACATAGCAATCTCTAAGAATCTATGACTATCTTCATTAGAAAAGAATATCAGGGACCAGCAGTTAGCGTAATGGCTATGTTGCTGGACTCCCATGTAGTTGACCATGGTTTGAGTCCCCAGACCTGGTAGTTTAAACTCACAGTGGGCGTGTGTGCATGTGTGCATGCCCGCCCCAGATCCTGAGAGGAGAATGGAGGAGAAGGGATTGCGGCATGGCCATCCCCCCTGGGGGGTGATTTCTCGCTTTCTGTCTCTCTCTGCCTGGTGGGCGCATGCACCCTATAGCAAAAACCTCTCCTCCCCCCACCAAAAAAAAAAAAAAAGAATATCTGAAGGTTCACCCACTGTGAGATGGCAATTCTGCAATGCTCTATATGATGATGAAACAGCATGGGGAGACCCCAGATTCACATCCTGAGGTTACCCTGTGCCTGGTGGGACACACCTGCATGCCTATAATCCTGGATGACTGAGTCTGGGAGTGAATCACAGCACGAAGAGACCTTGTTGAAGAGGTCTATCTCTTTGATTCCCTTTCTCATGAAATAAGAAAAGAAAATATGTGGAGGAAGAGAAGACCAACTCTCAAAGGCAAAAACAAACAGTAGTATACTTGTATGTACATACCTTGGTCTTAAGAAAATTTTGGAGGAATGATGTATTGGGTGGTTAGAAAAGTCATGACACATTTTTGCATATAAAAGTACATCACAGCTTTTCCAATTAGCAAATAGAATAGTTAAAAAGTAGTTACATGATATTACAAACTAGTAAATACAACATCTTTCACTGAAACCCTATTATTGTCCCATATTTTTCCATAGAATCAACTGTCAAACAATCCAGCCTTCCATAAAACCCAGGAGAATTGGGAAGAAATGCATATTAATAGAAACCCATAATGAGAATTAAACTCTTTTATTACATATGGAAGAACTAAAAGGTGTACAAATATACCATATCATTCTGTAAGAGTACATTTTGTTAGTATATAAAGATAATCTGAACAAAACATAAGATTCTGAATGAACAGGCCAAATTGGCTTATATAATCGCAGCATGCTTCATTCATCCAATGGAATTCCCATCCACCTTTTAAACCTGGTATCTTATATCTTCCCAGCTCCAATAGGTTTCAGTTATATCAGTCTTCTCCATGTCATTTTGATGGCTGGCTCCTTCTGATGGCTCAAGTACCAACTTAAATGTCATGCCTCAAAGAGGCCATCTCTGACAACTTTACCTTAAATAGACTGCTCAGTGTATTTTATTTATACTACTATGAAAATTAAGTAACTGTTTTCATTTGCTATTTATCTTTTGGTTGCTTATATTTTTGCTAATTGTTTTTCCTAGTATAATGTACCATTATGAAGGCAGGGAACTTATCTAATTCATAGGGGTAAATACTCTAACCTATTTGTTGATTAAAAAGGAGGAGATTCCATTGTAACAGATTTTATTTGAAATCTAGAATCAGAATTGGTACAGTTTAATAGGAAGACTTTGATTATATGGTTTGGAATCTCAGTTTTGTTGTAATTTTTTGAGATATTTTTGCTATAGGGTACATTCATTCACCAAAGAGACAGAGAGAGACAGAAAGACAGAAAGCAAGAAATCATCCCCCAGAGGAGATGGCCACACCACAATCTCTTCTCCTCCATTCTCCTCTTGGGATTTTGGGCACACATGCACACACACCCTTCATGAGTTTTAAGCCACTGGGTCTGGGACTTGAACTGCAGTCAAAAATTGAGAGTCCAGTGATGTAACCATTATGCCATCTGCTGGTCCCAGAGTCTCAGCTCTTATAGTTTGTGTAGTTGTAAACAAGTTACTCAAACTTTAAAAGCATTATTTCTTATTAAGTTAGGGACAGTATTAATGTATCTACCCTATAAGGCCGTTGCAATAATCAAAAGAAATTTTTTTTTCTGAGACTGGGCCACAGAAAATACTCAATCAACATTAGCTATTCTTGTCAGTATTGTTGTGATTGCAATTTATGACTATTTAGGCCCATGACACATTACACAAAATTTCCATTTGAGTAATATAATGAAAAGTAAATACATTCAGGACCAGCAGTTAGCGTAATGGCTATGTCGCTGGACTCCCACGTAGTCCACTGCAGTTCGTGTCCCGGACCTGGTGGCTTAAACTCATGCCAGGCGCATGTGCATGCGTGCCCAAGATCCCGAGAGGAGAACGGAGGAGAAGGGACTGCGGCATGGCCATCCCCCTGGGGGGTGATTTCTCACTTCCTATCTCTCTGTCTCTCTGTCTAGGCACGCACCCTATAGCAAAAACCTCTCCAAAAAAAAAAAAGTAAATACATTCAATAAGAAATGGTTTGAGGACCAGCAGTAGGCATAATGGCTATGTTGTTGGACTCCCACGTAGTCAACTGTGGTTCGAGTCCTGGACCTGGTGGCTTGAACTCATGCTGGGTGTGTGTGTGTGTGTGTGTGTGCCATAGATCCTGAGAGGAAAATGGAGGAGAAGGGATTGCGGAGTGGCCATCCCCCCAGGGGTGATTTCTCACTTTCTGTCTCTCTGTCTCTCCCTGTCTTTCTGGCAAGGGCAAGCGCCCTATAGCAAAAAAGAAACCTCTCAAAAAAAAAAAAAAAAGTATTAGAATGGCATTAATCTATGATGGACAAACATTCTAGAGCTACTAAGTTTTGCAAATCTGACTCCTGCTAATTCAGTAGAGGCCATGACGATAGCTTTTCTGATGTAGAGAACATTGAAGAGAATTTTGAAAGCATTCTGCTTTCACAATTCTGTTTACAATGGATAAACCCCAGGTCCAGATGCTTTTGTATAATCTCAAATTTAAATAGATTGATTTTGCAGATACACAGTTACTGATTTTAAGAACAATCTTCCTGCAACACAGGGTAAGTTAAAAAAGGATAAGAAAAAAAATGAAATATGTCATTTTGGGATGCCAATTGCTAGTTAAATTTAGGTTTTGAAGATCTATCTTTTCTTTATAGAACAGAGAGAGAAATAAAGCTTTTAAAATCGCTCCAAACTATTTGGTTCACTAAAACCAAACACAGAGAGGCTTGTTCATTTTCTATTGAATTAAAAATAAAGTCACAGAGATGAGGAATAGCATATATCACTTTCTGTTCAAAAATGCATGTTTTTACCATTTGATATTGTGTCATAAACACGATGCCATTGCAACTGAAATAAAGCTTTAGATACTCTGCCAAATGCATGTTTTTCAGTCATGCAAATAATGCCCTTTAAAAACATATATTTATAACTTGCTTGGAAAAGTATGTTCAAAAGGATACTTTTGTTCTTTTTTAGGTTCACTATTTGTATAACCAACCTCATCTCAGGAATATTATTGAACTAAATATAAATGTGACTCATTTGACTAGCCACAGCCAATTATGCTGCAGTTGAAAAGTTGATCTTTACCAAATTTACCTGAGGAAAAAAACAGGATCATGCCAAAAGGAGATGTGGTCTCCACTAATCAAACACCATTTATTTGTTTTCAAAGTTCTTTCACAATCAGACATTTAAGTTTAAACATACAACAGCAAAAAAGAAAGACGGTACACAGTGAACTTCAAAGCAGTAGTTAAAATGAGACACAGAAATCTTATTCATTATTAACTGAATATCGGAGGCTACAATACTTCCCACACTCCTTTCAAATTATACCCTTATGTCTATGGAAGGTAGTCATGATTGCCTAGGAAATTCAGTCAAGACTACCCTGTTAGATAATACTAGTAATCATGTGCTTTGGAAACATTTTCAATGGTGTAGGTTTATAATCAAATTATAGGTATTATAACTGCACAATAAAATAACTCATACATCAACACATCTATTAGTTATTTGTCCATAACTAAAGGACTATGTTTCAGGCAGCCTATTAATGACTGAACATAAAGACTGGTAACTATCCGAATATAATTAGAAAATATTGAGCGATATACAGGTAAACTTGAAGGTGTATTCCCAGGCATCTAACCATGCATTGCATTAAACAGTACAGCAAAATGTTGAATTTGCAATCATGCACATCACCTAGTAACATGTCATTAAAACTGATGATTTATTTTACATATGTAAAGGATTCATTGTTGAAGGTACTTTAATGCCCTAAGAAGCACACTAGTGACTTGAATTAATTGGAATCATACCTAGTATATGAAAAGGGAATATTTTAAATACCAGCAGTATCCAGGCAGCATGTAAATACTTTCATCCATATCATAATGTAAAAACATTATTAATTATGCTATGCCTTGTGTTGCAAGCATTACTGACAACCCTCTTCACAGTACTACGTGAAAAGTGTTTTTATCACAAAGGCAGGCAAACCAATGAATGCTGGACTCAAGTATAACTGGCCTAGTATCCAGGTTCCTCCCTACTTAACAATATGCATTTGGACATAGGATTTTACTTCTCTGTGCCTCAGTTACCTTGTGCATAGAATGAAGGAAACAAACTGCTTCATGGGCAATTTTGGAGGAATAGATGTTGCAACAAATAACCATGGCTGGCATTTTGCCAACTAATTTGCTATACAAATGTTAGTTTCCTTTCCACATGTACCTGGTATTGATTTCAAGCCACTGGTCCAGGACTCCAACTGTGGTCAGCCACATGGACGTACAACACCTCAACCACTACACAACCTACTGGCCCCTTCACTTTAGAATGAAGCAAGGGTGTTAAGTTTGGGAAACTGAGGAGTTTGAGTCAGTTTTGACATCTTTAAAGGACACTGAGAAGCAATGTCAGGCTAATTTTATCTTTGGCGTGACTCTAATCAACATTCCAGACACTTCTATAACAAGCAACACTCCTTCCTTCTCAATTATACTGCTTCAGGAGCCGTAATAAAGGCAAAGAGCCTGAAAACAGACTGAGCAGATAAAGCTTTAAATTGGTTCAATAAACCCTTCTTTATCAGTTGAAAATACCTTGAGGTAGTGCCTCAGATATTCCTGTTAGGGTACATAAAAGTCATACAATCACAGATTTCTCCTGGTAGCATACCTTCTTTAGCATCATTGGCACTCTCTTCTTGATCAATCATTAACCGTTGTATGTTCAGGAGGCAGTGCTAGATTCTAGACATCTATTTCACATCAATATAAAATGTTTAGATTATCATCATTTCTTAGCAAGTAAAACCTATGATATAAAACTTCATGTTTGCTTTCTTTATTTCTCTATCCATGGAGCAGACACGTAATACAGACCAACAGGCCGTTGGAGATTTTTCAGTTGATGCAGAGACTGTCTCCCTTATACCAGATTCTCCTTGTCTGTACTAACTGTGCATTTTATTGGTCACTCTACAGAGATAGGGTAGCTGCCAATATCTTTTGGTGATGCAATATTTAATAGAACAAGCCAATAAAAACCAGCATGAGATCCAAACAGGCTATATACCATGATGTAAAAGCATTTAATATAAAATTCCTTAACTTGGAAGATTATGCTCTTACTTACCCTGGGAAGATTTCCCTGACATTCTCTGGTCTAGATAGATATCCCTGTTATAACCTCTCACAAAAGACTTAGCTACCCTCTGATATATCTTTTTTAATTTGCTAGAAGGTACATGTATGTGTTCATCAGAGAGATATGGAGAGAAAAAGAGAGAAAGCACCCCTTAGAGGGTATGACCACTCTACCAACCTGTCTTCTCCATTCTCTTTTTAGGATTTGGGGTACCCATACACATGGCCCACAATGTTTTTAAGCTGCTGGGTTTGGGACGAAAACTGTGCTATCAGCCAAGTAGGATCCAGCCACCTAAACACTATGCCACCAGCTGACCTTCTTATGATCTTCTTTGATATTATTTGCTAATTTAATTGTTGGTCTCCACCATCAGGCTATAATCTCTGTGAAGGTATGGATTTTCCTGTTTTATTCTCCCTTGTACTCTAGGAAAATGGAATTCTCTTGAGTTCATAATCAATGCTAAAGTTTATGCGGGGGCGGGGTCTTCAAAAAGTTCATGAAAAATGCATATTTTCCACATGTATTTCAATATTGATGATATTGATAATATTGAAATACATATGTATTTCAAGCAATTTTTGCACCAAAATCGTCTCATACTTTAATTTCATTTCTCCATGAACTTTTTAAAGTCCTCTCACATTTATGGAATGACTTAAATTCATAATGTGTAGTTTCCTCTCAAGGTGATGAGAAATATCATTCCTCACATTTGGGAGAACATTTCCACCTTTGTGAATACTTTACAAACACACACCCATGCTTGTTACTTGAATATTTTCTCCATCTATGTGTAAGTATATACTTTGACAAACCCAGGACAAAATATGTGGAGATTTTATTAATAATTTTGAATGAATTGATTAGTTAATAAATCAACATTCATCATGCTATTTTGAGGATCTTATTTACAATTAGAAGTCTCTATGCCATATAATAGATTTTTACTATGTTACTAACAGTGTTCCTAAAGTTAAAGATCTCAGTGGTGAAATGTACTTTTTTTTCCAGATTTTTCCATTACATAGCACATAAACCTTAACATTAAAAAGGTGTGAGGAGATTACTATCAGTACATTTTAAAGATAAATGTTTCATTTTTAATTAAATGTTTATGTAATAATAGCTTCATGCTTAACATTTTTCTGTTAAAGTAGATATTGCACTCAATTTAAAATAAACATTTCTAGTTAAATGCTCATGTATTAATGGTTTTGTTCTTAAAATGCTTCTATTCAAATGCAAACATTCAAAGACATCTACTAGCTGTTCAAGAGTCATTCCTCAGTTTTGTTTTGGTTTGTTTTG
Source organism: Tupaia belangeri chinensis (assembly GCF_000334495.1). Taxonomy (NCBI): domain Eukaryota; kingdom Metazoa; phylum Chordata; class Mammalia; order Scandentia; family Tupaiidae; genus Tupaia; species Tupaia belangeri. The sequence goes on from NW_006160204.1 coordinate 1,878,795, forward strand.
AGTTCCAAGTAAACTTGACTTTCTTACAGACTCAAAGAAAGTAGAAAGTTGCAACAGATACTATAATTCAAAGAGACACAATAAGAAAACACAGAAGTAATGGTCTTCTCTGATTCAAAAGGCCACTATATCTATTTATTTAAATACCAAGAGCAGCCAAATTATTTTAATGGTAGCTTAGCTAATGAGAATTCATGCCCAGATTGTTTCTTCTTGTGTGTTAGAGATCTTTTATGGCCATTCTTACACACCCCATCTGGTTCTGAAATCCAAAATAGCCTCCAATATTTAAACGCAGGACTCTTGTACTGAAACCACTCCCTGTTAAAATATATGAGCCCTCAACTATCTGGTCTGAGCTTCATACAGATTTCTGGCCCAGGAGCATGAGGGGACAACAGTGTTGCCCACAGAAATGGCTGAGGAGTAAGAAGACTGCCACTCAGTTCACCTCTAAAATAATTCCAAAAGTTGGCAAAGTCAAGTCACTAAAAAGTAAAAATTTGGGGACCCCTGATGGTGTAATGGTTACATCACTGGACTCCCACATAGTCAACTATGGTTAGAGTCCTGGACCCAGCAGCTTAAAAGTCATACAAGGCACATGTGTGTGCATGTCCAAGATTCCAAGAGAAGAATGGAGAAGGGATTGCAGTGGCCATCTATCTACCCTGGGGAAGTGGGAGGTGATTTATCACTTTCTGTCTCTATTTCTCAGGCAAGATCACGCACCCTATAGCAAAAATCTCTAAAAGAAAAAAATAAAATAAATAGAATTAAAGTAAAAACGTTGATTACTTTTAATGTTTCTTTGTTCAGTATACCTATATGGTTTTAACACAACAGGATATCATCACTGGCATCTATAACATATCTTTAAAAATTTATTTTTTTATTGGAACCAGCAGTTAGTGTAATGGTTATGTCGCTGGACTCCCATGTAGTCGGCCGCTGTTCGAGTCCCAAACCCGGTGGCTTAAACTCACGCTGGGCGCGTGTGCATGCGTGCCCAAGATCCCGAAAGGAGACTGGAGAAGGGATTGCGGTGTGGCCATCCCCCCTGGGGGGTGATTTCTCACTTTCTGTCTCTCTCTGTCTGTCCGACGAGCACATGCACCCTATAGCAAAAAAAAAAGCCTCTCCAAAAAATATAGATATACATATTTTTTATTTCCAGAGAGAAACACAGAAACACAGAGACACAGAGGTGAAAAGAACACAGAAAGGAAAAAAGCATTCCCCAAAGGGCATGGTCACACTGCAATCTCTTCTCTCCATTTCTCCATTCTGTTGGAATCTTGGGCACGCCTGTGTGCATGCACGCATGCACACACACACACATGCACCTGCCTAGCATATTTTCCAAGCTATGAGAACCAGTTTTCAAACTGCAGTCAGCCATGTGGAATCTGGCTCCCTTTGCCAGTGGGCTATAGTGCTGACCCAGCTTTAATACAATTTTAAAGGGTCATCTTAATTTGTCAGGTTATGAATAACAAGATGACTTTTACTAAACATGAGTTAAGTTTGATTAAAGAAAAATTAAGTTTAAAAATAGAAAAATCAAGCTTTGAAGAAATATCCAAAGTCCCTTGAGGAGTCAAACATTCTTTGGTTATGTATAAAGAGCCACGCAGATCTTCTTACTATTATAGTTATATTAGAATATAATCTAACAGTAACCCCACAAACTCCTTTCCTTGTGCTACCAGATTTGTACTTCACGCTATAAAAGAAATTATACAAAAAAGCCCAATAAGTGGAATCCAGAACATTTCTTTATAAAAAACTTAATTTTTTTTTTTTGAGAGTTTTTTGCTATAGGGCTCGTGCGCTCACCAGAAAGAAAGAGAAAGACAGAGACAGAAAGTGAGAAATCACCCCCCTGGGGGATGGTCATGCAGCAATCCCTTCTCCTCCATTCTCCTCTCGGGATCTTGGGCATGCACACACATGCACCCAGCATGAGTTTAAGCCACTGGGTGTGTCTGGGACTCAAACGGTGGTCAACTACATGGGAGTCCAGTGACATAACCATTATACCATCTACTGATCCCGAAAAACTTAATTTTTTTTTTTGAGTCATAGTTTAACATAGGGCAAAGCTAAGCACTGGTTACTTAGTAATCAACTACTAGGAATTATAAATTAATATAGGGCAAAGCTAAGTGCTGGTTACTTAGTAATCAACTACTAGGAATTATAGATTAATACTGGTTTACCCTTTCTTATGCTGAAATATTTTGTTTATTACCACCAAAAAAACACCTTATTTAATTGTTTTCTATAACTATCATTCATATAAGTTGTAGGAGAAAACCTACATATATATATACACATACACACACACACATGCACAAATAAATGTGTATATATAAGTATATATGTGTGTGTGTGTGCATGTGTGTGTATATATAAATATATATATATATATATATATACACATAATCAAAAGTAAATATAAAATTTACCACTCTATTTCTCTTTAAGTATTAAAAGAAGAATATTCACTCAGAGGTATTCTTGAACTTGGAAGACAACATAATCTTCCTCAAGGAGGCAATAGTAAAAACCCTTTAGGAAAGTCCTAGCTTTCTGGTGGTATTATTATTAATACCCAGACTGTAGGTTTCTGGCATATTCATTAAAGATTCTTTGCTATTTCCTTTATTCCTTTCTCATCTTTTTTTTTTTTTTTAATTTTGCTATAGGATGTGTTTTTCTTGCTGGAGAGACAGAGAAAGAGAAAGAGAGAGTGAAAGGTGGTGAGAAAACATCCCTAGGGGATCACCACATGTAATCTCTTTCACTCCATTCTCCTTTTGGGATTTTGGGCACACATGCGCTTGCGTCCAGCATGTGTTTGAAGCCACAGGGTTCAGGACTTAAACTGCGCAGTTGGCCATGTAGAATCCAGCTGCCTTAACCACTACACTAACTAGCTTGCTCATGCCCCCTTTTCTTATTGCATTATTCTCTATTCTTTTTATCCTCTTCTGGATTTGTACCTATTGCCTACCCCCACCATTAATATGATTCATAAAACAGCTTGAGCACCATAGTCTTCGATTATAAACAGTTTTCTTCATTAGCTTTGGTGAAGTGCCTACTGGCTTTCGTTACTGTTGAGTCTAATTATGTGGTAGGTTAGTGGCTTTTATTGAATGCACTTAGTTAACCTTCTTTAGCTTTATTAGGTAGTAAATTTGTTAATTTGGCACAACCTTTTGCTTTCTTGGCTTGGCATCTTGGGTTAATAATTACTTCCTTATAATCAATGGATTTACTCATTTACTAATAAATGCTCCTTTATCCTCCTAAGCCAAAAGTAAGGCTCTGCTCATCTTTGGGATGTGAGTGGTCATGGAAATTACAATAACTGGTCATCCCAGCCTGCATCTGTCTCTGTCCATGGCATTTCGGGAAGGTTCATTCCTGGTGGGAAATTTCAACAGACCCATTCTACATAGCAGTGTCCCAGACCACGGCCTTCACTTCCGCCTCACATGTGTCCCCAGCTCTCCAGGCCCATGATGTATAGGCACCTTGCTTGACTGTCCAAAGTACACACTCAAGCATGCCTCGTTCTCACGTCGCATCTGGACTCACAGGAATTATCTTTCTATGTTGTTATGCTTGCTGTTTGAGTGTCTGACTCCGCTCTACTGCAGTCTGTAAGGAAAGCATCTATCCTCTTTGTGTCCTCAGACGTATTCTAGACATATTTGCTGAATGACTTTGAATACGGAAGTAGAGGGACATAGTAGAAGAGCAGAGGCTCCGAAGGCCAGCCGTGCTGTGGACCGCCTATGTGACATTAGGCAAGCCTCTGTTCTCAGCTATAAAGTGAGACTGGTAATGCCCCGTCTGTCTCCCAAAGCTATTGTGTGGAAGAGATGGGATCTATGAAGGAGTTTTTTCTAAACTGTGAAGGTCAAATAAACATGCACTGCAGTAACAGCCCTGAGCTGGAAACCACCCAGATGTCTGTCAATGGGTGACTGGCTAAACACACTGTGTCACACCCACCCTGGGGACACTACTCAGCCAGAGAGTAAACAAACAACTGAGACAATGTGGATGAACTTCACACGAATTCTGCTGAGTGAAAAAGCCAGCCTTGAAAGGTAACTACTGCATGATTCTGCCGAGTTAACATGATCGAAGTGACAAGATATTGAAATGACAAAAAATGAAAAGCAGATTAGTGGTTTCCAGGCTTAATGAGAGAGCAGGGGCTAGGAAAGCAAACCAGGAGGGATCATTGTGGTGACAGAAATGCTTTGTTACCTTGGCTTCATGAGTGTCAATATCCTCGTTGTGATATTGTACTGGAGTTTTGCAAGATGGGGTCATTGGGGGAGACCGAGTTTCTGTACTAGTTCCTGCAGTTACATGCATTGCAAAATTAAAACTCCCACCTGGTGATTTTGCTGATGTCCTTGGAGTCTATGAGGTGTTCGTCACTGCAAAATTAAAACTTTAATTTAAAAAATGCATTACAGTTATTTAGTTGAATCAGAAATTTATATAATAACAACATATGTTTATTCATTGCTCAGACATGAAAACTAATTTATCTGCTGTAACTCATTCACTTTTTTTTTTTTTTTTAATTTTGCTATAGGATGTGTTTTTCTTGCTGGAGAGACAGAGAAAGAGAAAGAGAGAGTGAAAGGTGGTGAGAAAACATCCCTAGGGGATCACCACATGTAATCTCTTTCACTCCATTCTCCTTTTGGGATTTTGGGCACACATGCGCTTGCGTCCAGCATGTGTTTGAAGCCACAGGGTTCAGGACTTAAACTGCGCAGTTGGCCATGTAGAATCCAGCTGCCTTAACCACTACACTAACTAGCTTGCTCATGCCCCCTTTTCTTATTGCATTATTCTCTATTCTTTTTATCCTCTTCTGGATTTGTACCTATTGCCTACCCCCACCATTAATATGATTCATAAAACAGCTTGAGCACCATAGTCTTCGATTATAAACAGTTTTCTTCATTAGCTTTGGTGAAGTGCCTACTGGCTTTCGTTACTGTTGAGTCTAATTATGTGGTAGGTTAGTGGCTTTTATTGAATGCACTTAGTTAACCTTCTTTAGCTTTATTAGGTAGTAAATTTGTTAATTTGGCACAACCTTTTGCTTTCTTGGCTTGGCATCTTGGGTTAATAATTACTTCCTTATAATCAATGGATTTACTCATTTACTAATAAATGCTCCTTTATCCTCCTAATTGTAGATCTTCATCTTTATTTAAAAGCCAATTTAAGAAAAATGGGTTCTTTGCTTCTTTCAATTTGGACACTTAGTAGGAAATGGCATTTCCTTCATCTAATAAGTATTATTGAGTGCTTAGCTTGTTTTTAGCATGTGCTAAGTGCAGTGGAGAAAATACCACAGCCTCAGACACAATCTATCTTCTAGGAAGACCTAAGAATCCATCCTCAATTACTTTATTTGCACATTGCCCTACATCTGAAGGGTGCTGTGTTCATCTCAGTGCCTACCCATCAACCTGGCCAGTGTATCTACTCATCCTTCCCATCCCTCCAGGTTCAATTTTATATGTTGCTCTTACTCTTCTGTACCTTGCAAACCAGAGAAATACAAATTAATATTTTTCTCATCAAATGTTTTCAAACTATGAAGGAGTCTTCAAAAAGTTTATGGAAAACATATAGTTAAAAAAAAAAAACTGTATGTGATTTCAAGTTATTTTATACCAAAATAAACTTGCACTTTAATTCCATGTTTCCATGAACTTCTGAAGTCCTCTCATATGTTATAGATACAAGTCCTTACATATTTATCTGTTTCAATACATAAAACTTTCTAAGTGCACAAAAGATATTTCTATAAATTTCAGCACTCCCAAGGCTAAGCTTAAAGCTTATTCATATCTCTGAAAATCAGAATTCCATAGTCTATAATTCTGTTTTCATAAAATCTATAGTGAAGCTTCCACTATACTGTAAAAAGACAAGAAGCACAATCATTGCACTTCTGAATAGTTCCTGGCAGCATACCTTGAGTAAAGGTTGGTTAGATTTTAATTATCATCCAAAGAAAACTGTACAGGAGGCAACAGAGACCTACGTGGGCCTGCCAATCTCAGGTAATATGACCTGAGGCTGCTTAAGTTCCCTAGGTGTTAATTTTCTTATTAATACCACAAAAGGAGTAGGACTAATACTTTCTAAGGGCACCTTGAAGGAAGAAGACCCTATGAGTCAATTCTATTACATGGGATGGCTAAAGTATGTAAACAATCATGTAAGATACAGTAAGTCCTGGTAAATGCAAACATTTCCTCAGGTGGCCAATGTGTAATGGACAAACATGGAGGAGAAGAATTTGGTATGCTTAAACCAAAAAGTCAATTACAGTTACTGTAAAATTATCTAGATGACCCAAAGTGACAGGCCATAAGCATAAACTACCCATGCAACCTGAACAGGGAAAAGTCATTAACTTTCCTCAAGTAGACAGACAGTTCGCCTGGTGTATTAACACTGACACATGTGAGCCTGAAATAGCAGTTACATCAGCTGTTATTTCTAGAACATTCCTAGATAGACATTGCCAGGTGTGTTGGCTTCAAAGTAACTGGATATTACATTTCATCAGACTGAAAAAGAGAAAAAGTAGGTTCATGCTAAGGATATAAAGTATGATCACCTTTCCTCCGTAAGATTTTCTGGAAAAGGAAAAATAAACAGTACAGGCAGATCACTTATAATTGTTGTTCTAAGGTAAAATTACAGTTGATGAGAAAAGTAGTAAGAAGTGAGTCATAGTGTTCAAGGAAACACCAAGCCTCTTCTAAATGAACCAGGAGACCAACACACCCACTAAGAATTATAGCTGCTCAGGCACATATGCGCACCCATATTTTCCTTTGGGAATGAGCAAAAATCTAGCTTTAGAGGATGACATCTGAGCAAAGCTAAGCTGACTGATCATCTGGGAAGAAAGCTTAGCTTTGTAATTGTGATTCATAAGAGATCCTAGAAGAAATGATGACAAACGTGTCTCCATAAAATGACCATACAGGAAGTTAAATTGTGAAAGAAGTAGTTCCTTTCATGCATTAGTAGTTTGCACCTGCAAACATTAGTGACCATGGTGCCAGAAGCAGTTCTGAAGACAGTCCAAAGGGTCACTGGGAAATTAAGTCAGCAAGTAGCTAATTGTTCTGTCTGTGATCCAATTAGAGATACAAAGAACTGCAATTCACATCCTGCAGCCATTAAATAAAGCCAGGGGCATGGACTGCCATTATCATAAAAACATAATTAAACATGCAGTAGAACTGCAAAGAGAGAGAAATAAACTGATTTTTCAATTGGCCGCAAACATGTGTTAGCATTCGCTTTGTTCCTAGCAGGCAGTGAACAGACAGCACAACTTTGACCACTGCCTGGTTGAAGGTCACATAAGGAATTAAAATTCCTCCTTAGTGGGAGACCTCAAATGAGAACCAATGAATGGCTTAAAATGAAGAGTCTTTTCACTACAGAATATTTTCCAAAGGAGATTACTTACTCTGAATTCCCTGAGTGCTTCTTTAGAAACACAGATTTTTCAAGTCTCACCCTACAACCATTGGAAAAGAAACCCTGACACTGGGACCCAGGAATATGGATGTTTCAAATGTTTCCCAGGGTTTTAAACAAGCCAGTTTAGCACCAAAACTCTGCTGACTAATGTTGCTCATTATATTAAATATGAAGTGTAAAAGAGCTACAGCAGATTAAAACAGTGTTCATTTTATTTGCCATCTGTACGTGTATCTATACCAGCCTAACCAAACATAAATTGTAAGAATGAATTCCTATGACGTTACATAAATAAAAAAACTTCCCTGTCCAATTCTCAAAAATTTAAAGCTCTCTTAGGGAAAATTAAAACTCAAGATGCTGAGGCCGGCAGGTAGCACTGTAGTTAAGGCACTGGATTCCCAAGATGCTGACCATGGTCAAGTTCTAGACCAAGTGGCTTAAAAATCATGCTGAGCACATGTGCAAATATGCCCCAAATCCCAAGAGCAGTATGGAAGGGAAGGGACTGCAGTGTAGCCATTCCCCTGTGGAGTGATTTCTCACTTTCTTTCTCTTTGTCTCTCTCCAGTGAGCACAAGCACCCTATGACAAAAAAATAAAAAAGATAAAAACTTAAAACAAAACTAGACAAAAACTCAAGATGCCATGCATACAAGCTAAACAATAGAGTGACTGATGGGAGTAAAATTTCAAATAAAGTCTTAAGATCAACATAATAGGGGCCAGCAGAGGGTATAACAGTTACATTGTAGTCTATCAAATGGTGGACCACGATTCGAGTCCCAGACCTGGTGGCTTGAAACTCACCAGGCATGTGCAAGCATTCACCAGGCATGTGCAAGCATGCCCAAGATCCTGGGAGGAGAAGGATTGTGGCATGACCATCCTCCCTTGGGGTGATTTCTCATTTTCTCTTTCACTGTCTCTGTCTCTGTCTAGTGAGCACATGTGCCCTAAGGCAAAAACCTCTAAAATAATAGTCATAATGATAATAGTAATAAATTATGAGAACAAGGGAAACAAAACAAACAAAATAAAGTGGAATGCCACAAAGGATATCTTGCTAAGAGTTTTATTGGACCATGAATCCTATGTTTCATCCTTGAATGCCTGCCTTTGCTGGGGTAGAAGACTAAGAAGCAGAATGTCTAAAAGAACAGTACTTGGTTTGGGGGAATGAATTTACTCTTTGAATAAATAATAGCCCACGTCTACTGTCCGTCATACCCTGTGTTGACCACTGAGTATAAACCCATGGTTGGATATAGGAATAATTTTGCCTCTCAGGGGACATTTGGCAACATTGGAAGACATTTTTTGCTTGTCGCAACTTGGGGAGATGGAGTGGGATGCTATTGGTATCTAGTGGATAAGGTCAGAGATCCTATTGAACATTCTACAATGCATAAGAGTCCACACAGCAAAGACCCACTTGGCCCATAGTGTCAGTAATGCAGAGGCTGTGAAACCAGCAGACACACTCTGTGACCTTATGGAATTAACACAGACCTTAAATAATCATACAAATAAACATATAACAAAATACCATCAAAGAAAAGAACAGTAGGTAATTTAACAGAGAGGTAGCACTGGAGCTAGTTGTTTTATCTGCTCAGCAGAAGACAAGAGAATCAAACCGATGATAGGCACTCAAATTTTTGTTGCATCAATAAAAATTCCCCTATCCCTTACTAATTATAACAGCCTAAAAAGCCTAGACCCCCTTTTATCCTCCTTCAACTCTTCTTAAACCCATTTCCGTAAATAACATCTGCTTGTGTGGGAGTGGCATACCTGGAATGTTCTTTGAACTTTCTACTGAACCGTGGCAGCCATTCTTTTGTCTTAGCGTGTTTAGGCTGCTCTAACAAGACAGCATAGACTAGGTATTGTATAAGGAAAAGAAATTTATTTTTCACAACTCTAGAGGCTAAGTTCTTGATCAAGGTTCTGGCAGATTCGAGACCAGCAGTTAGCGTAATGGCTATGTCGCTGGACTCCCACGTAGTCGACCGTGGTTTGTGTTCTGGACCTGGTGGCTTAAACTCACGTCGGGCGCATGTGCTTATGTGCCCAAGATCCCAAGAGGAGAATGGAGGAGAAGGGATTGCAGTGTGGCCATCTCCCCTGGGGGTGATTTCTCGCTTTCTGTCTCTCTGTATCTCTCTCTCTGTCTGGCGAGTGCACGCGCCTTATAGCAAAAACTTCTAAAAAAGGTTCTGGCAGATTTAATGTCTGGTTTGGGTTTGCTTGTTGATTCATAAATGACATCTGTTTGCTGTGCTTCACATGGTAGAAAGGGCTAGCTCCCTGATGCCTCTTTTACAAGGGCACTAATCCATTCTTGAAGGCTTTTCCCCATGACCTAATCACTTCTCAAGGGTCTTACTTCCTGATATATGGCTTTAGGGGTTAGGGTTCAGCATATGAATTTGGACATGAGAACACAAGCATTCTCAGACCATAGTGTCCTCCAAAGCCTTCCTGGTCTTGCTGCCCATGCCTCTCTTTGGTACAAATGGGACATAAGTAATATAATCTGGTCTTTTCAGAGTAAAGGTCAGTGGCAATGAGGGACAGAGGGAGATACTCTCTGATGACATTTAGATGAAATATGTCATTTTGTGGAGGCACAAGAAGTCACAGTCAATTTATGGCAGATCTAGGTGCTTCAATGAGGACCGTTAACACCTGCAGAGAACCTCTCAATGCCTTTTTGTACTTTCTCTGGTTGGGACACACACACCATCTTACTACAGAGGAAACACTTCTTCACTGTGGGTCAGAACTTACTGGCTGGAGGGAAAGGCGCAGTCCTAAAGAAACAGAAGCAGTGGCACTCAATTCTGGGAAATGGGCTAGAAATTTTGAAAAAGAGGCATGTTATTTCCATTGCCATTGCTGAGAAAAAGATACAGGAACCTAGATCTGCTGGTATTGGTCTTACCACAACAAAAGAAATGCCTTCCTAAAAACAGAACCCATCTAGAGGGAAGCACAGCAGCACACTGTGTCACTGGTATCATTAAGTCTTAGGATCCAGCAACACATGATGCCAGATAACCTGGGCAATTGTGCAGACTTGATTTAAATGATAGCTAAACAATGTTGAACACGTATGTGGTAGCCTTGAGGTAACCTGGAATTAAACTCACAGATAAATAAGCTATATGGTCCTGATATTTAGAATTTCACGTTTGGGGCCAGCAGGTGGTATGGTGGTTAAGGTGCTAGATTCCCACATGGCTGACCACGGTTCAAGGCCCAACCTGGTGGCTTGAAAATCATGCCAGGTGTGTGTGCCTGCCCAATCCTGAAAGGAGAATGGAGAAGAAGGGATTGCAACACGGCCATCCCCCAGGAGGTAATTTCTCACTTTTCTCCTTTCTCTTTCTCTCTGAAAAGCACACACACCCTATGTCAAAACCTAAATAAAAAGAAGAATTTCATGTTCATCAAGAGTAACAATGTTACTTGTGAGCATTTACCATGTTTTCATTGCTATACCTAGATATTGTTTAGGTACACAATGACATAAGGTCTCAATTATTTTCTGTATTAGACACTAGATGTAATAACTTCCCAAAAGTTACAAAATAAGTAAATGATCAATAATTTGAACCCAACTATTTCTGATTCTAAATCTCCACTTTGATCCATATTATACTGTCTCTATAATTATCATAAAAAGAGAATTACGATAAATTTGAAGAATGTTCTATTTTTAATTTGTAAAAGAAAAAACTTGTGAAAATGTTTCACAGACCTTTTTATTTTAATAGTTATTTTATTTCATTTATTATCATCATTATTGTTTGTTTAATTTGACCAGAAAGAGATAGAGAAAAGGAAACTAGGAAAACAAGACTCCAGGTCCAGGACTTGAACCACAGTTGGCTATGGGGGAGTCTACTGCCTTAACCACCATGCCACCTGCTGGCTCCTCACAGACCAAGTTTTGAAGGTGTAAAAATTGTGAAGAGTAAGAAAAATGAAAGGCCTTTGAAGGAGATTAAAGTTTACTTGCCCTCTGGCCCAGGCACTGTAGGAATTTACTATATTGACTTATCCTCAAAGTAACCCTAGCAAGCAAGAAATCCCCCTGCCCCCCAGCAAGGGGATAAGACCATGCCACACTCCCTCTTCCTTCACTCTCCTCTCAGAATTTCGGACATGCATGCACATGTGCCTGACCTGAAATTAAGCCACTGGCTCTAGGACTTGATATGTGATCAAGCACATGGGAGTCCAGTGCCTTAACCACTACTCCATTTGCTGGCCCCCCATTTTCTTTTCTTTTTTTTTTTTTTTAATTTTTGTCAGAGTGTGTATGTGTCCACCAGAGAGAAAGAAGGTGAGAAAGTATCACCCAAAGGTAATAGTCTCACCATAAACCCTTCTCCATTACTCTACTCCCTTCTTTTTGGATTATTGGTCCCACCCCCATATGCCTGGCATGTTTCTCAAGTCATAGGTTTCAGAACTTGAACCAAGCAGTCATCCATGTGGTAGCCATCTGGCCCAACTACCAGATCAAAAGCACCTTTATTATTCCCATTGTGGGAACCTATTTTTATAACAGTTTATGTATAAATCAAAATTTTTATAAAGGGGCAGAATAATATCTGGAAAAAAATGTTATTTCCTGGAATGCTAAAAGTCATTTTCTGTGCACAGTAGAAGTTTAGATAATTTTGACTTTTTTATGCTTCTCTCACATTTGTTTTTATAATAAGTATATAATTGAGCATTTTTATGTAGTTAACATAAAGCTACTTGTTAAAGATGAGAACTGTGGTATATTTTGTGCCTCACCAGAGTGAAATTATATTGATTTTGATGCAGGGAGAAAAGAATAAACATCTGTTGAGCTGCTATCCTGTGCAAGGCACTGACCCATAAACATTTTGTATGCTATCTCATTTGGAATTCACATCGATATTCTGATAAAAGTTGGATCGTATCAATAGTGAAAATGAAGAAGCTGATGCTATGAGAAGTCAAGTAAGTGAATCGAGCTTTCAGAGCTAGTAAGTAGGAAAGTATTCAGAAGTCAAGTCCAAGCTACATTTTCTTTCCAATATACTACTCGGAGAAGGAGAGCTATAAAACCAAACTAAACGTAATAAATAAGCCCGCATTTTTTTCCATCTCTGCTTCAATTGACCAATTATTTTAAAAGAGTATTAAGAGGGGCTAGCAGGTGGCATGGTGCTTAAGGCACTGGATATTCCCCCATGGTTGACAACAGTTCAAGTCCTGGAACTGGCAGATTGCTTTCTCATTTTCCTTCTGTCTGTCTCACTCTACTTGAATTAAAATAAATGAATGAATGAATAAAATTAAATAAATAATTCTTAAAAGGAAAAAAAAGTGTATAAGAAGTTACATGGTTACTTTCAGTTATTACTTTTTAACATTATATGCAATAATGATAATAACTGATATTTATTAATCTGGTCCTTTTCAGAGAACTGATTTAGATCAACTCATTTCATTTTCACAACTATTCTTTGAGTTAAGTATACAACAGTTATCAGATTCATATAATGGGGAACTACCACAAAGAGTGGTTCAGTAACTTGCCCAAGATTACAATGATTACAATGAAAAGCAGGGTTAGAGACTGGATTCCATCTCAAGTTTTCTTACTCCAAAGGCTGCACTCATAAACCTGTGCTTGATTGGGACCAGCAGTTACTGTAATGGCTATGTCGCTGAACTCCCATGTAGTCGACCGTAGTTTGAGTCCCAGACCCAGTGGCTTAAACTCACGCCGGCTGCATGTGCATGCGTACCCAAGATTCCGAGAGGAGAATGGAGGAGAAGGATTGTGGAGGGGCCACCCCTCCTGGGGGGTGATTTCTCACTTTCTGTCTCTCTGTCTATCTCTGTTTTTCTGGCGAGCACACGCGCCCTATAGCAAAAACGTCTCAAAAAAAAAAAAAAAGAATAAACCTGTGCTTAATTTATGCACCAGGTAAATTCTGATCCTTTCACAATGCCTGTTTTTAAAAGCAATGTGTTTATCTCATTATTCTGTCATAGCTAGAAATCTCTCTTTAGAAATAATACTCAAGGCCTTGTCCCATAGTGTAGTTAATGGCCACACAGAGGAATCCAGATCCCTCAAGATCAACCATAGTTAGTGTCCTGGACTGACTAGTGACTTGAAAACATGCAAAACATGCAGGTGTGCTCAGAATCCTGACAGGATGAAGAGTCGGAAATGGAGAAAAAGAATTGTGGTGTGACCAGGCCAGGTTGGGGAATTCTCTCTCACATGTGCTCTCTCACTTTGTCTCCCTCCTTCCCTCTTTCTCTTTCATACACATGCCCCCAGGCATTATAAAAGAGAGAAAAAGAGCCCTCAGGAACATCATATTTGCTGCATGATGTCTACTGGTTACACACAGATACCCTTATTCAGACTGATGATTTGGTGTACCTTTCTAACTTCTGCTTCTACGCAGCTCATTGTACACAGAGACCTCTTCACACCTCTTCCCTCTGACTGAAACAGAGTTGTGAAAGCACTATGGGAACCATCTGCTGTTGCTGTTGGCTTATAGCTACTAGTGGGTGGAAAGCTGGACTGAGCAGGAAAGAGGGACCCTCACATGCCCAGTCAGGAAACAAAAGGCTGAAGGCCATTCATTTGCAGACGGCCTGCTAGCCCTCTGAGTCATAATGTGATGGCCTGGGAACAAGGAGAACTGTAGAATTCACAGATTGGAGACTACCTATGTCCAAGCAGAAAAATGCCAATTTACATATGAAAGAATAATCCTCTGTTGACACTTCAAAACAAGGCAGTAATTGTTCCTCTAAAGACTCTGCACTTAGGAGCCATTAACAGCCATTAATAAATAATACTCTCCTTGTATTTCTCCTGTATATTGAATTTTCATCCCAGGAAACCACACTTACTTAGTTCCTTCAAATAAATTCACATGTGATCCAGAATGCAGACTAATAAATATTTAGACTGTAGACCTCAGGATAAATATAAAGAAGAATGTTGGACGTACATTAGGATGTAGTGTATGCTCTGTATATTAAAGTTACAAACTATGCTCTGTATATTAAAGTTACAAAAGGTTAAATAAAAAAGTAAACATTCTATTTCTAAGTAAGGAAATTTGTATATACGTCAAACCAGTCATGAAATCATATTTGATATTTTCATGTAACAATAATGAATTATAGTAATAAAAATGATCTGGACATCTCATAGCCGATAAAGAATATGTGTCCAGAAAAAAAAAAAAAAAACGTTTTCAGAGATCCCAAGGATTCATTCCTTTACTGTTAATTGAGTATGCACTCACAGTGCTGGTGTGCCTACTGGGCTAGAATATGTGCTGAGTTCTCTAGGGGATGCCAGAAAGGTATGGGCCATTCCTGACACACAGGGGAAGACCATGGGATTCAAAACCTCCAGAAGTTCACCTAGGGATGCAAAGTTAAAATGAATGAAGCAATTATAGAACCACAGAAAAAGTGTATAATTAACCTCAATACTCCTTCTCTCGGTTTGAGTTATTACCCCAATGGTTAGTCAGATTGAATTCATGTTACTTTTAGCCAGAAATGTTGAATATATCAATCTTATAGGATGATTAAAAACCTATTTTTTTTCTCTTAAAGGCATCATGTATCATTTTTTAAATGAATTTTTAAAGGGGAAAGTAAAGGAATTTGCCACACTTACCACATTCTAATGAACCAATCAGTATGAAGGTTATAGATTAGAGAAAAGAGAAAAAAAGTCAAAATATTTCATTTGTCTTGTTTCATATATAAAGTTTATTTATCTCTGCTTCACACACACACACACACACACTTATATAATAAATACTAGTCTCTTTGTATCTACCCCAAAATTCCAAAAGGTAAATAATTATTGTGCCCTTATAAATGAGAAAGAGAACGAGAGAGAGAGAGAGAGAGAGAGAGAGCGCTACCATAAACGAGGTGAGAACACAATGAAAAGACATGGTGTAGGAAGAAGCTAGCCTTAGCTGGACACTTAGTCACTGGTAATTTGATCTTGGCCCACTATGCCTCTAGAACTGTAAGCAATAAATTTCTTTCTCTGTTTTAAATTTTTTGAAGAGTTATTTTATTTAACTTTATTTATTTACTTATTTATTTTAATTTGACCAGAGAGGGACAGAGAGAGAGAACGGGAAAGTGAGAAAGCAAGTCGCCAGGTCCAGGGCTTGAACCACAGTTGGCCATGTGGGACTCCAGTGCCCTTAACTACCATGCCACTGGTTGGCCTGTGAACAATAAATTTCTGTTGTTTCTAAGCTACATAGTTTATATATTTTGCTTCAGCAGCCTGAATGGATAAGAAATAAACGTGTATTTATATCTATTGGGTTGTTGGAAAGTCGACATATCTTCTCTATTTTTCTATGTCTGATTTTCCTGAGAACCCAATATATCTATACATATCACTAATTGCCTCTTATTTATATATATTTTTTGAGAGGTTTTTGCTATAGGACACGTGTGCTAACCACGTGTCTGTTAGCAACACAATAACACATTAAGTTTCTTTCAATTTACCTTTAGTTCATACATTTTGTTCCTGTCATGTTTTTCTACGACTTCCTATTCTTCATTAAATACACTGTAAAAATCTTAATCAATGATAGTCTTAATCATTTCTTAAATCTTTCTTTCTTTCTTTCTTTCTTTTAGAGGTTTTTGATTTAGGGTGTGTACACTTGCAAGAGAGAGAGAGAAAGCGAGAAATCACCCACCAGGGGAGATGGCCACTCCGCAATCCCTTCTCCTCCATTCTCTTCTCAGGATCCTAGGCACGCATGCACATGTGCCCAGCATGAGTTTCAGCCACCGGGTCCGGGACTCAAACCGCGGTCGACTACATGTGAGTCCAGCAACATAGCCATTATGCCAACTGCTGGTCCCTCTTATTCATCTTTGGTATCTTCCAAGGCCTGGTATACTATATGATGTATTCTACTCACTGAATTACACAGATTTCACTTTGAATTGAATATGTATGTTTACACATATTCCATGCAGTTTCATTTCAGTCCTACGGGAAACTGATTAGTGAGATACTCTTTGTGTTTCTGATTGTGCTATACTATGTGGGAGAGGAGAAATATGAAGTGACAAGGTTCAGAACACACTGCTCTGAAATGTAGTGTCTTAGCATATTGAATACTTTAACTGAAGGGATTTGAGAGATGGCAGGTGCAGGAATGGCTCTCTGATGCCCTCTGCTCCTCAAATGCAAGTCATAAGTCCCTCATGTGAGAAGCACCCTTGCTATTCCCAGGAGATAGGAGCATCTTTTATCTTTGAAGAGGGAGTTGAATCAAGAGGAGTCTAGATATATAAGCCTTGCTTAGTTTTATGGTCTTTATGATAGTTTGTCCCCCCAAAGATTTAAATCTTGTAAAGGCATTGAGGGATGGTGAGATCCTTAAAAGGAGAAGCCAGGGTAAGTAGATGGTGTGGTGTTTAAGGCACTGGACCCTCACATGGCCAATTGTAGTTCAAGTCCTGGACCTGACAGCTTGCTTTCTCAGCTCTCTCTCTCTCTCTGGTCAAATTAAAAAAAATAATAATAACGAAGAAAAAATAAATAAGTAATTCTTTTAAAAATAAATAAAAGGAGAGGCCAAGTAGGCAATGATTAGATCATGGAGGTATTCCCCTCATGAACGAATGAATGCTGTCTCAACCAAATGAGTTATAACACCTATGAGAAAAGGCTCTTTCCTGTTAAAGTAGGTTGCTATAAAAGGAAGATGACTGCCACTAAGTCTCTTTCTCTCTGCACACCCACTATCTACTCTGCCTCTGTCATCCTTCTCATGACATAGCTGTTCTAATGCCAGCACCACGTCTTTGGGCTTTCCAGCCATCAGAATCATTAATCAAATAAACCTCTACTCTTTATAAATTAACTAGTCTCAAGTATTTCTGTTAGCAACACAATAACACATTAAGTTTCTTCCAATTTACCTTTAGTTCATACATTTTGTTCCTGTCATGTTTTTCTACAACTTCCTATTCTTCATTAAATACACTGTAAAAATCTTAATCAATGATAGTCTTAATCATTTCTTAAATCTTTCTTTCTTTCTTTCTTTCTTTCTTTTAGAGGTTTTTGATTTAGGGTGTGTACGCTTGCAAGAGAGAAAGAGAGACAGAAAGTGAGAAATCCCCCCCTCTGCCCCAGGGGGGATGACCATGCTACAATCCCTTCTCCTCCATTCTCCTACTAGGCTCTTGGGCACACATGAAAGATGTCCAGTATGAGTCTCAAGTCACTGGGTCCAGGATTTGAACTATAATCAACCATGCAGGAGTCCAGCAATGTAACCGTGCCAGCTGCTGACCCCAAATCTTTATTTTTTTATAAAGACCCTAGTGTTATGTAAAACTTACATTAAATAAATTTATACTTTTTCTCTCTTGTTAACCTATCTTTTATTCATCTAAATTATGAGACCCCAGCCAGAAAACTGAGGAGGACAGGTAAAAACATTGTTCTTCCACCACAAGGTTTAGGAGAAGACAAAAATTGTCTCTAGAAAGCATAGCAAGTGATTTATGTGAACTGGGCAAACACAAACAGGACAGAGGAGCATACAAATTCATGTGCTAGGACTGAAGAAATGTGTAAACAGGAGATTCTCAACTGTTACTCAGAGATATAGTAAGCAATATTGGTTCCAGCCCAAGCTTTGCCACCAAATAGCTGCAGGAGAACCTTGGGTTTCTCATCAATTTTCTCTGGGGTTTACTTGCCATCTAGAAAGCACATGTCTGAGCAAGCCAATGAGTCTCTAAATTGGGCACATTTTTCCAAATCATATCTGCTCTATATCTATATTTAGGTAGCAACAATATCTGTATTGGTCAAGATACTTAACTGGAAGCAACAAAAATCAACCCTTTGATTATTAGAGTTGAAAGAAAGAAGAAATTTAATGATGGTGTTAGGCACCTTAGAGACTCACTAAGAGGTCTAAAGAAACTGAATAAGAAAATGGAGAGAGAAAAAAAAAGAAAAGAAAAGCTATTAACAATTGAACCACAGCCCAAATAATGCCACAGAACCTGCTGTAGCTACTGATCCCAGGTGGTGAGATTGCACAGTTGTGCTACAGCATTGCTGCCAGAAGACATTAGGGCAGCAGAACAGAGTCTGAGAGTGCCATAGGGTCACCACCACTCCCATGGCTGAAAGAGCTCCTCTACTAGCCCAGTTTTCCATGAGACAGAGCCCAAGGGACCACACCTGAGTCAGATGCTACAGGCCAGCTACCAATAACGTGGGCAGGTTGTTCATTGGGAAATGCATACACTCTTCCCCATCCAATTTCTGAACTTAAAGATAGGGGGCTCTCCAAACACTCATAGGATCTCATAGGATGCATAGACACCGACAGACTTACTTACACAAGAAGAACCCACCATAGTATCTCATACTGATCCACTGAAAGGACATCATTGAGAAATGGTGGACTATTTGAGCCAACTTTAAGGAAATGGTAAGGATGAATGCATGTTTTCGACACATGGTAATCTGATCCTTCTTTGCTCTCTCTCAGCACTGTATTCAAAAACTTTCTCATCAATACATATTCCATTTCTGTGTGAGGTTTATCTTCTGCCTTCCCCAGCAAGACTTCACACCAGTACATGCCTTATTCTTTCTTGTATTCTTGGCACATTAAAGGAATAAAACAAATATTTTGCATCGTGTATTTCTGTTTGTGATGATCCATAGAAAATTTTTAAAAAGGCATTCGAAATATATATGATAGTCAAAGTTTAATTTTGTCAATGTACGAAGAATTCATGCAATCAGTAAATAAATAACTAATACTTGGATAAATAATATAGCACAGGATAAGCAGGCAATTCACCAAAAAGAAAATATATCTGAATAACAAAAAGTAAAAAAATATCTATAACCAAAGACACAGAAAAAAAACTTGAAAAATCATTTTTATTGTGAAATTTGCAAGGGTTTTTTCAAACCAAAATATACACTGTATATATCATATACAATATAATATTAATCAAAGAGTCAGCAAGATTGGTAGTTTTATATATTTTAAGAGGACATACATTTATAACCTTTTTTTTTTTAAGTTTGCTATAAGGCATGTGCACTCTCCAGAAAGAGACAGAGGCATACTGAGAGAAAGAGAGAGGGGAAGTAAGAAATCACCCGAGGAGATGGCCATACTGCAATTCCTTCTCCTCCATCCTCTTCTCAGGATTTGGGGTACACACACCTTTTAATCTGTCAGGTTGGGACTCTAACCGTGCAGTCAGTCATGTGGGATTCAATGGCCTTAGCCTCATACTACCTGCTGACCCACATAACACTTAAGACAAGCAATTATAATACAGATCATGGGTCTTAAAATTTTGACATCCACTGACTCAGCAATAGCATTTCGGATTATCCCATGAGAAAATACAGAGAAAAAACATAAAAATGTTCACTGGAGTATCATTATAGTAAGTAGTATAATGTTAAAAACATGAATTTTCACAAACTTAGAAATAGTTAAGACTATTTACTTAACAGGATATCATACCACCATTGGAAATGGTGTTTATAAATATACATACTGGCATAGGAAATTGTCATATGGACCTTATATAGACAGGCATTATAACTAATCACACCCCTTACAAGTTTTTTTCATACAGGTTTGTCTCATTTATGAAGCCATAATCTCTTTAAACTCTAGCATCATGCCTTATTTATCTTTTTATTACAAGTAACTAGCATATTGTTGCTTTATTTGAACTCAACATATTGTCGAAGAATAAAATGAATGAATGAATAAGTGAGCAAATAAATATGTGTATATCTTCTTCAGAAAATCATTCCCTGAATGGTCTCTATGTCTTTAGCTTTATGTATTTTGTGACATAAAACATTGCAAGAGAAGACAATTAATCGATATTATGCAGAACCTGTGCTCAAAAATCTTTTTGAAATTCAATACTTCATCTGAGCAAAAAGCATTTTCTTTGCCTTCGTATTTTATGCAGTAGGTAGAAAGCTAGATACAATGAGTCCCTGATAAGCCACAATACTGACTGGATTTTCAAAAGACTTCTATAAGTGAGCAGATAATTTCCAAAGACCTTGAACAACGTTATAAAAGTTGCACACGCATACACAAACACAACCTGTCAGGTTGTCAGTGTCTGCCTGTCATACACTAACTCAGCCCTAGAGGGTCTGAATATTGCCTGCAGAGAAAGCCAGTGAATGAAGAAATTGCTAGACCCCGAAGTGAACATTGACAATCTCATGACTTTCAGATTTAAAGGAGTGTTGAACGTTCCCACTAGAATTGCATTCATGTGGTGGTTTACCATTTGTCTTACCTTCAGATCAGACAGAGCACAACAGTATCACTAAACTAGGGCAATTCCTATAATAAGTATATGCTTCCAACATCACATGACAACTTCGACACATGGGCCGGTATCAAAGAATTTTCATTGAAAATGTAATCTCCCTCAGACTCTCTAAAACAAGACAAAACAGAACAAAACAAAACAAAACCCTGACCCCATAGGCAGCACAGGGATTTACCTACATATCATATCAATTATTCATAAAATGTTTTATGCATAGTTTATTCCAAGGGTATTCATAGATATAAATAGGAACATTTCATAGGAGGCAGAACATAACGTAATGTTCATATACCTTCTCTATCACAAGGTTCCCATGTCAGACTCACAGGCTCTAAAATGTGGCTTCTATAATGTCACCTGAGTTAATAAAGTAATTAGGGGTGAGAGGTGAGGCAGCATTGGAGATTTGAACCTTGTGGATAAAAGTATATAAAGCTTCAGAGTCAAAGAATCAGAGTTCAGCTCGGCACTGCACTCATTAGCCGGGTCTCCTAAGTTACTGAATCACTCTTGCCGTTTCCTCACTTGCAAATTAATAAATAATTATAATGTCTACTAAATAGATTCATCAAGAATTAAATGAGACACAATGGCTTAGCACATTTTGCAGCTCATATCAAGAAACAAACACTAATATTTAGTTCAGTAAAATCAACTCTGTGTATAATGGTTAATTCTTTATGTCACCTAGACTTGGCTAAGAGGTGCCCCAGTAGCTGACAAAGCATTATTTCTGTCTGTGAAAGTATCTCTGAAAGGGATCCACAACTGAATTGGCTGAGTAAAGATGTGTCCTGGTAGGCCAGCAGGTGGCATAGTGATTATGGCATTGGATTCCCACATGGTTGTCCCAGACCTGGTGGCTTGAAAATCACACCAGGCATGTGTGCACACATGCTTAAGGTCACAGGATGAGAATGAAGAAGGATAGATTCCAGTGTGGCCAGCCCTGCTGGGGAGTGATTTCTCACTTTCTGTCTCACTATCTCTGTCTTTCTCTTGTTGAGCACACGTGTCCTGTAACAACACAACTTTAAAAAGAATGTGTCCTTGCTGATGTAGACAGACATCATCCAATTCAATAAAGACCTGAATAGAACAAAAGGTCTAAAGAAAAATAAATTCTTTTTATTTTAAATGGAGACATATACTGTCCTCTCCTGCCCTCTAACACTAGAGTCCCTGATTCTCAGGTCTTCAGACTCTGGGACTTAGTCTGTCAGCCTATCCCTCACCCACCCCATCTCATTCTCATGCTAGCCTCCAGCTTCAGACTGAATTATCCACCATCTTTCTGGCTCTCCAGCTTGGAAGCAGCATATCACAGGACTTCTCAGCCTCCATGATCATATGAGCCTATTCCAGTAGTATGTCTCCTGTTATATATCAACATAAAGCTCATTGGTTCTGTTTCTCTGGAGAATCCTGGCTTTTACACTGTGTGACTCAGTTGATGAAGTCACTAGTACCTGACCACAATAGAAAGGTCCTACCAATGTGAACAGTGGTGTGGGGATTTTTTTTATTCATTTATTTTCTGATACAGCTGAAGAAAGAGATCAAGGAGCTCTACATACTGCACCTGACCAACAAGCTAAGCTTACAAAGAGTCAAAGATAAAATCTAAGTACTATGTGTCAAAATGAAAATAAGCATAAAAACATCACAGGTAAGTAGAAAAGTGATTTCTTTCTAGGTGCGTTGATCCACTCTGGTAACTTGCTAGACAGTGGGGAGGGAGAAGGACAATGGCTCACATGGAACAGTGGAATTGGTTCTGCTGTTCTTGGTGGTTTTCAGTCACTTAACTGCATTCCCAGCCAAGGCGACACCCAGACAGGAAAGAACAAAGAGGACATGCCTTTAAGAGATGAGAAGAGAATTCTCAAAATCTTTCATAAAGGAAATGATGACTTCTTTCTCTATAATATTTGTTTTACCTAGAGGTCTCTGGCAAAATTAAATGCCAAATATCACAATAATATAGTTTAAGGAATACATGTTTAAAATATCATTTTTTCATTAATAAAAGACATCTTGAAAGTTTTTAGGGACCATATAAATAATAAAACCAGCCTTCCTATTAGCCTCCCTGATGTTGAGGTCCAATTTCCTAAGCATAGCATTTTAAAAAGTAGAGCTGCAAGCATTTCTTCCTTTAAAAATTTTAGTCCGCCATTTGGTTTTCCTTTATCAAGTTTTTCTTTTTTTTTTTTAATTGCCAGAAGGTGTGTGTGCTTGCCAGGGAGAGAAGCGGGGAGGGGAGAGGGAGAGAAAGACAATGAAAGTACACCTATGGAGCATGGTCATACTCAAGTCCTTTTTCTTCTATTTCTCCATTATGTCAGGATTTAGAGTAAGCATGCATACATGCTCAGTGTATTTTTCTTAAGCCACTTGGCCTGGAATTTGAGTCATAGTCAGGATGTGAGATCCGACTCCCAAAACACAGCATTAACTGCCGTGCTATGTGGCTGGCCCTATCCACTACTTTTTTTAAGGACACATGGAATGGAGGAGATAAGATGAGGAAGTCAGTACTTAATGTGGAATCATTTGTCACATTTTTTGCACTGCTAAAACTTGCTAAAAATCAATGCCCTATTTTTTAGAAAGACCATGTTTCTCATAATGCAAAAACTAGGGCATGAAAGTAAAAGTTTTATTAAAATTATATTACCTAGTTAATATCTATGACTAGTTGGGAAAGAGAGGGCATATAGGGATTAAAGAATTCCTTCTCCATACTTCAGTTTCCTCATTTCTAAAATATAAATAAAGTAGCACACATTTATCTATCAGACAATATTCTGGGCCCTGTAAATGTATTATTTATGTAACTCTCATTAGGTAAATAATATTACCATTCTCATTTTACAGATAAGACAATGAAATGCAAAAATTAAAAGTCACATGTGTAATAAGTTGCAAAACCAGAATTCGAATCCTGGATTTTCTTAGCTATAGTGCTACATTTTGAAGTACTAAGAGGAAAAAAAAAAAAAAACACCAAAGGATGATATTGTACATTTATTATAGTTACATAAATTTTATGAAGATCTAAATATTTAAGACATCCCAAGAATTAAGCATTTTAAATTCCTTCATTCTCTCATCTACAAAAATTCCCAATAGAAATCAACATTGTTTTTCACAACTCTGTAATATTCTCTTGGGTTTTAAGAAATTCTGAGATGGAAATTAGTACTGACATAAGGATTTGTGACCAGATCAATGTGCAATTATGTTTTTGGTATGAAACTCTCCTTTGGGAAACTACAGTGCAATTATGTTTTTGGTATGAAACTCTCCTGGGGGAAACTGCCTTTAAATCCTCCTTAGAGATTCAGCTCCAGCTTATGGGTGACTGGTGATAAGTCACATTAGAAAGAGAAAGGAATCAGTGATGAGATGCAGTACCTTACAGAAGCATCTTTTGAAGAAGGAAGACCTGTTGCAGCTAATATGTCAAGATGTCTCAGGTCAAAAGGAGAATCAGATAATTCCTTTCTGATTTTCTGGTGATTGGACCAGTCGAGCATCAACTTGTCAGAAGAATCATTCTCACTATAGAATGTTTGTGTATTGTTTTTGTTCAAGATAAAAGTGATGGCGTGTTGAAGATGATCTTTTCAAACACATTCAATCACTATCATCAAAACTATCTTAACCTTGGGAACCAGCAGTTGGCATAATGGCTATGTTGCTGGACTCTCACATAGTCGACCGTGGTTCGCATCCCAGACCTGGTGGCTTAAAACTCACGCTGGGCGCGTGTGCGTGCGTGCCCAAGATCCCAAGAGGAGAATAGAGGAGAAGGGATTGCGGTGTGGCCATCCCCCCTGGGGGGTGATTTCTCGCTTTCTGTCTCTATGTCTCTGTCTGTCTGGTGAGTGCATGCGCCCAATAGCGAAAAGCCTCCCCCCCCCAAAAAAAAGAATTATATTAGTTGACTATTTATTTATTTATTTTAATTTGACCAGAGAGGGACAGAGTGAGAGAGATAGAGAGAGAGAGGGAAAGTAAGAAAGCAAGTGACCAGCTCTGGGACTCAAACGGAGATCGGCCATTCGGCCATGTGGGAGTCCTGCACTCTTAACCACCATGCCACCTGCTGTCCCGAGTCTGTTTTATTAATACTAGAGCTTAAGTTGTACCTGCTTTATTGACCCACCGTTCTGAAAGAGTTCACATTCCTGAAGAAAATGAACTACTTAGATTTTGTTGAAGAAAGAGTCCTAAGGAGGAGAAGGAGGTACTTGTCACAATAAGTTAAATTGCCTACAGCATCTTAAGTATTCATTCCATTTGTCTCCTCCAGAATTTTCCTACCTTCAAGCTTTATTATTTATTTATCTTGTGACTAATCCCAACATGCCTAAACCAGCCTTCTGAAGTATAGAACTTTTCTCTAGTTTCTTAATCTCTTTAAAAGTTCTTAGCTAATACATTGTGAGAATTTACTTATTATTATATTTGTGTGTTCGTGTGAGAAATTCCAAGGGACAAGTCAGCAATCAGATAGAGATATTTTGTCTAATGGAAGGTGAATAATAAGATACAACAAGACTATTTGAGAAAATAACAAAGAATAAACAAAATTTTACACATGAAATGATCATGGAATTTAAATTGGAAAAAACTATGAAAGTTTTTTTTTTTTTTGGAAAGGTTTTTGCAATAGGGCGCGTGCGCTCACCAGACAGACAGAGAGAGACATAGAGACAGAAAGCGAGAAATCAACCCCCAGGGGGTATGGCCACACCACAATCCTTTCTCCTCCATTCTCCTCTCGGGGTCTTGGGCACACAAGCACACGCGCCCGGCGTGAGTTTTAAGCCACCGGGTCCGGGACGCAAACCGCGGTCGACTACATGGGAGTCCAGTGACATAGCCATTATGTTAACTGCTGGTCCCAAAAAGTTTCTGATTTCACAGGATAAGATGAAAATTTTTGAGAGAGTTGTGATTTTTTTAAATCATTACGGTAAATCTTACTGATTAAACTAAATCTACTTAATTAAACATCTACTGGGTATTAAGCACAGTTTTGTATTATGAACAGTCACTACCATTTCCCATTCAACACAAACACACATACACACCTTATATATCAGTGGATAAATTAGTCACTCAATGATGCAAACAGTGTGATTAAATCACTAGTTTATGACAGAACAACAGAACTTTTAACTACTAAGAACAGGTTTTCTTTGATGATACAAGGATATGGTCAGAAGAATTGGTTCTCTCTTTATATTATCCACAGTCTTGAAACTGACTACATCTACAAGTTATGGTAGATAGAAGACTGTTAAGTTTCTATCTAGCCCTAATAAAGAATACCATAGTTTCACTCTTTAAGACTGGCATGTGGGAAATAGTGGGTCGTCAGGAAAGCCATGATGCTATTTTGCATTTCAAACATAGAAAAATATGTCATGACTTTTCAGATAACCCAATATTTATTAGAAATAAAATAAAAGGGGTGGGCAGCAAATGGCATAGTGGTTATGTTGTTGGACTTCCACATGGCTGACCACATGGTTTGAGTCCCAGACCTGCTGGCTTGAAAATTACACCAGGCGCGCGTGTGCATGTGTGTGTGTATTTGTGTGTGTGTGTGTGTGTGTGTACACACATGTCCAAAATCCGGGAAGAAAGAAGGAGAAGGAATTATGGCATGGTCATCCCTCTGGGGGGCTGATTTTTCACTTTCCCTCTCCTTGTCTCTGTCTCTTTCCAGCAAGTGTATGCCCCCTAAGGCAAAAAAAAATCTTTAAAAAAATAAAAGAATAGGGAAAACTTTGAGATCCATGAGTTAGAAGTCTGGCCTGAAATGATGTATGTCTCTTTCTCACTTCACAAATGGTTTGACTGCAATTAAAGTGATACAATAATTTAAGCCATTCATTCATAAATTTTCATTAAGCATTGACATCCTACAATGTGTCACACAGCAGGTAAGTTAACAGAGGATGTAATTTGACACCTAACATTCTTAGAATAACAGAGGGACAAGCAACACACAGTATTTGTTTCTTATAAATGAGGCTGTACTGGAACATAGCCACACCCCTTTGTTTATGAATATTATCTAGGACTTCTTTTGTGCTGCAGTAGCAGTGCTGAATCACTGTGACAGGGACCATATGCTCGCAGAACCAAAACTACTCACTTCCTGACCCTTTACAGAAAATGTTGCTGACCCCTGGAAGAAAAGATTCCAATGTATTATATGTTTTCTGTGTGCTTGTTTAAAATACATTTTGTAAGTAGAGCCTAAAAAATTTAAAGAAGAATTAGATGAGGCAGATAAAGGAAAAAGAAATTAAAGGAAAAAAACACGGTGAAGGTCCAAATTTTTGACTTGGCAATTAGACCAAGTATTATACCATTTACAAATACAGGGAAATGAGGGTGGGTAAACTTTTTTTGTGAGAGGGTAAAGGACAATGGAAATAAATACTTCAGTTTGGAAATAGCATTGTCTATTCACACCAGGTTTTCATTATAGGGCTTCTGAAGTCTGTTTCTTTGGGTTTAGCTTTGCGACCTTGTCAATTCTCATGTAAACACTATGGTGACATGATGTAGCGTGAAATAGTCCCTGTTGTAGAACCAGACTGCCTGGGTTTGAAATCTGTCTTCAGCCATACGAGGCTATGTGATGCAGGAAAAAAAAAAAAAAACCTTCTCTTTGCCTCAGTTTCCTCATCTTTCAAGTAAAATAACAATAATATCTGACTCAATGTGCTGTTATGAGATTAGCATGAGTTAATACTTGTACAACAGTTAAGAATGAAGTATTAATATACGTGTTGAACAAATAACAGAAAGCATTATACAGACCTGGCTTTAACACCAAGAAATGTTTTCACTGGTAAAGATAAAATTTAATTTGCAGTGAGGAAGAAAGGTTGGATTGCTTTTAGGTGCCCTGGTCAAGTGCAGATTAGAAATCAATCTCTAGTACTCTTAGAAGGTCCAGAGGCTGCTTCTCAGAAGGGTGGCTACTGACAGGCCTAGCCATGAACCTTGTGATCTTCCACTGGATTCTTGTATTTATTATGACACTGTGAGTCAATATCTGGAAATTATTTTAATAGGTGCTACTTGATTTGTTTCTATGAAAGACTTGGCCCCTGATGCTTACTCCCAGTAATTTTCTCATCTACCTTCTTAAGTAACTCTTACCCTGATTTTCCTGACAATCACTTCTTTTTTAAAATATCCTTACTGGGATCAGCAGTTAGCATAATGGCTATGTCGCTGGACTCCCATGTTGTCAACTGCGGTTTGAGTCCTGGACCTGGTGACTTAAACTCACGCCTGGTGCATGTGCAAGCGTGCCCAAGATCCCAAGAGGAGAATAGAGGAGAAGGGATTGCTGCATGGTCATCCCACTTTCTGTCTCTGTCTCTCTCTCTCTCTGTCTTTCTGGCGAGTGCATGTGCCCTATAGCAAAAATCTCTACAAAAATTATTTAATTTTATTTATTTATTCATTTATTTTTAATTTGGCAAAAATTTCTACAAAAATTATTTAACTTTTTCATTCATTTATTTTTAATTTGACAGAGAGAGAGAGAGAAAGTGAGAAAGCAAGCCACCGGGTCAGGGACTTGAACCATGGTCAGTCATGTGGGAATATCTACAGCCTTAACCACCATGCCACCTGCTGGTACCCATGACAATAACTTCTTTTTCTTTGTAATTTCACCTCCAAATCATGCCTACTTAAAGTGAATAGTTTAGTTTCATGTGCTTCCCAAACTACGCAAATGGAATTATTCCATATACATTCTTTAAAATTTTGCTTTTTTTCCCTCTATTATGTTTTTGAGATTTATCTATCCTGAGGGTGTGGCTCTGTTTATTCACGAATCACCATGGGATAGTCCTTTATATGGAAAGGACTATTCTAATAGGGATGGCAATTTAAATTTTTTTTCTGGTTTCCTGTTATTATAAACAGTGCTTCTATACATTGTTTTCCATTTTTTCTGTGAAAACATACATGCATTTCTGCAAGTACATTCATTGTCAAGAATGAGATTACATCATCACAGAGTTTAACTGTCTTTTATATATCAAGGCTAAACTGTTTTTCCAATGTGAAGGTACTGCCAACAGTACGAGAGTCCTTTCTGTACCACATCCTCATCAATACTTGCTCTTGTCCATCTTTATAATTATAGCCATTCTGACAGTTAGTATTTAATATTTAATTGTGGTAAAGTCTATATTTCCCTATGCTTCCTATAAGGCTGTAATGGATGGAGAATGGAATAGAGCGAGAAGGAGCTATATTTTTAGAACTGAAAGCATGATGCAATGCCTAGCAGAAAGCTAATGGGTAGTAAGAGGCTGAAATTAAGGAGAAAAAGGGAATGCGTGATGGAACAAAGGCTTGAGGAGATGTGACGAGAAGCCTGAAACTGGAGTAGAAGGACGGGCTGAGAGCAAGAAGACATCTTGCACTGTGATGGAAGTGAAACGGCGAGTTCAAGGGCAGGGCAGGGCATGGGAGTGAAGAGGTAAAGACATAAGATGAACCACAAAACGTCCTGACTTGAGTTTTTTTATTTTTAGGGAGTCATTTATTTGCTCAGAGTTGGTATAGAGGTAGATGATAGAGTCAGGTGAAATGAAATAGTTACTGAAAGAAACTGGAGTGAGAACTTAGTAGTTTTTATATCTAGTACATAATACAGCACTTACACAACTTGAAAGCATTCAGAGTAGAACTTATAAAATAGTAATAATAGTAATCAATCGTTAAAATATTTGTCTCTCTCGCTACACTGTAAATTCTTCAATGTGAGTGCTTTATCATTATTTCCTTTTGTATCTCCAAAGTCTACTATGATTTCTTTTCTCTAATAGATATGTGATATATTTTTGTTGAAAGAATAATATTTTTATAAGACAGGAAGTTTGTTATTGAACCTCTTTATAATTGTAGCCAATTTTATGGTTATACAGTAATACAATATTAATTGTGGCATATTCTGAATTCCCATGTACTTTCCAAAAGCTTGTGGTAGTTAGAGAAAGACATACCTGAGCGTTTCTCAAGAAGAGATGGGGAAATGTTACCAAGAATAGATTTGCTTGAGGTACTAAAGAGGCTCCTTAGAGAGAAATCTAAGCAACCAGAAGTTGGAACTGAGCTGAAAAGAGAATAATGTTCTTTAAGTCTCCACCAGAAGTAAAGCAATGGGAAAGGGTTGGACCCCTGGGAAAGTTCTGGGTTTGTGTTATAGGACTCCTTGATATGCTGCTGGTTCCCATCTTCTGCAGCTGCATGAGGCTGGGGGTAGATCACAGATTCGAGACACTGTGTGGGTGTTCTGTCTCTGTCCATCACTGTCTCTCTCACTCATGGAAAAAACAAAATCCATAAATTTTTTAAAAAGACCAGAAGGTGGCATAACGGTTGTGTCACTGGAATCCTGTGTAGCCAACCATGGCTCGAGTCCCAGATCTGGTGGCTTTAAACTCATGCCAGGAGTATGTGCATGCATGCCCAAAATCCCAAGAGGAAGATGAAGGAGAAAGGAATGCAGTATGGCCAATCGCCCCCCGGGGGGGGGGTGATTTCTTACTTTCTGTCTCTGTTTTTCTCTGTACTTCTGGTGAGTGTACGCACCCTATAGCAAAAATCTCTCTCTCAAAAAAAAAAAAAATGTAAAGCAGGGAACTGTCCCCTGTTGCATGAGAGAAGAGGCATGACAGATCACTGAAGGATCAGCATTTGATCATTTCATGATCATTTATAAATGCTGTTGGGCACAAGCAAAATTACTGTGCGTAGGTGATTAGGTTTCTACAGACTAGATAAGAAAAGGCTCTGGAAATACTGCTCCTTTTTCTAAGATAAACACTATCAACTTATTTTTTTACTTCCACGTTCATTTTTTGTCTGACATTTCTCAAGTTACTTGTATTATTACAGGATTCTTGGAGAAGAGAACCAACAACTGTGTGCTAGGTGCTTTACAGAAGTCACCGTGGACTTCTTGTCTTCTCTTAAACTCCATACACAATTCATCAACAAATCCTGTCAGCTTCAATTCAAAATAGAACCAGAATCTCACCATGTGGCACAGGGATCCTCCATCCCAAGTCTCTCTCATCTGGCACCTGGATTAACACAGTAGCATCTGCACTGACCTCTCTGCTTTGACTTTTGCCCTTTTACAGTCTACTCTGCATGGAGCAGCCAGAATGATCCTTTAAATCCCAAGCCAGCTCAGGTTCCCTTCCCTAATCAAAACCCTTCGGTGCCTTCTACTTGACTTGATGTAAAATCTATGGCCCTTGTAATGGTACGTGAGACTCACATGACGTGACTCCAATTCCTTCTTCTGTCTTGTCTTCTCTTTTCACTATGTTCCAGCCCCCCTGGCTTCCTGGCTGCCTGTTCTTCAGGTTCCAAACCCAGAACCCACACTGTACGTAGACTCTTTCTCCTGTGTGTATTATCCTGGTGGGCACTCTGATATCACAGTGTAGGTATTTGCTCCAGTATCACCTCCCAGAGCTGGCTTCCCTGACCACGCTATCTAAAACGGCAATCCCTATCACTCTCTGGACTATTACTAGGTTTTATTTTTCTTCATAACATTTCACTATAAAACATTATCAAATATCTGCTTGTTTCTGTAATAAACTAGACTATACTGTAAAACCTTGAGGGCTGAGGCTTATCCATTTACTGGTTTATCTCTAGCTCCTGGGAATATACGGACACTTATTAGGCACTTATGAATATTATTTAATGGATTAATTACTTTCACTTCATCTTTACTCAAAAAAATTTCCAATTTTACAGAGAAGAAAATCAGAAAGTTGAATAGCTTCTGAAAATCAGCAGCTTAAAAGTTCAATCCAATATTTAAACCAAAATCTCTTCAACTGTAAAGTCCATATTTTGAGACTTTTTACATTTTTCATAATACATGTTCACACCTGTATTTCTGTAGATATATTACTGCCATCCAAATGAGTTTTTCTCCCATGAAAAACCAATTTTATGAGTCTTCAACTACGGTAACATTTTGGATGTAAAAATAGTCCTCCCTGTTCAGTTATCACTAATAACAGTAAGTATTCTACTTGGTAAGTAGTTCCAGCTTTACTGGAACAATATGCCCGGCGTTGCAACTCCAGCTGGCCCTTAAAGATGCCATCGACACATTAATGTTGATGTCCTTTATCATTTCAGTTATATATTCAGACATTTCATACTTTATGCACCGTGTAAGATTCAATGGATGATACAGAAATGAAGCAGAACCAGTTTTCTCTCATGAAGGAAAGAACAGGGGTTAAGCTTTGGCACAGCTGTGGTACAGACAGACCCACATAGGAAAGTCCTGGATTTGCATCCCTGAACTTCCCTGTGTATGTGGCGTCGGTGCATGCATATCCATGACGGGGTTGGCTAGGTCTAGGGCTGGATCATTGTGTCAAGACCCTCCTAGCGAGTCTCTTCTCTTTCTCTCTCATAGAAGAAATAAATAAATTGGGGCTGGCAGGTGGTATGGTGGTTAAGGGTGCCAGACTCATGTGGCCAACCATGGGTTGAATCACGGACCTGGCACCTTGCTTTCTCGCTTTTTCTCTCTTTTTCTTTTCCTCCCTCCCTCCCTCCCTCCCACTCTGTCTCTCTCTCTGGTCAAATTAAAATAAAATAAATAATAAATTTAAGTAAATTCATTCCTTTATAAAATAAGAAATAAATAAATAAACTTAAAAAAAAAAAGATAATACAGGTACTTGACTTTCCATAACACAAGCTACAATGTGATCAGGCAGTTTTATGCTTAGGCTCCTTGGTATTACAGTCAGGTGGTTTTAATGTGTTTCTCTGACCTCATCGTGTACATCTATCTTATCTATCAAAGTGCACCAAAAATTACATTATTTCCCTTCATTGCAAGATTTTCTTCATTCAACAGAGGAACTTTGTTGTAAGCTATAGACATACATCTTGAGAAAAATAAGTTTTCACAATTAAACTAAAACATATTCCATTTTTATTCCTTTTTTCTCACTTCAGGGCCATATAGCATTAATATATATATACATACATACACACACACACACTTATCCCAAATATCTGGACCACCACATGGAGCAACATAACTTCACAGGCTGTTTACTTAGCTTATCTTTGAAAAAAATTACATAATGGATATCTTGAAAAAGGGTTTTAGAAAAGTAATTTTTCAAGAAATCTGAGTTTACAATACATTCTAATGATTAAATGACCCTTTTTTGCCTGCCCAGAAGATAGAGCGATTGGAAGTGCAGTTAACTTGAATGCATCAATGCATAAATGATAACTGAGATATACAAGTAATTCTAATGGAATTATTATGTTATTCTGTCCACAAATGCCACAAGAAAATTTAACTGTGTCCAAGTAGCATTGGCATGATTTTTCTTTCATGTATTACTCCTATGAATTGAGAAATAGAAAGTCAAAAAATAAATCAGAGATTCTTCAGTGTAAGTTATGAATTCTGTTAAGAAAATGAAGTGTCTATATTCAAAATAATGACTTGTTTTACAACTAAGAATTAGAGTCTAGGTCCAAGATTTCCATATTCTCATATTGTATTTCAAAGAGACAGTGCAGCACAGTGGCAGGAGTATAGGATTGAAGCAGGAAGCCCTGTGAGTCCCATGATATGGAAACTCCAACAGCTTACAGGAGCAGAGTAAAAAGAATAGCTTAAGAAGGTAGTATGATAGCTGTCCTTACTGTAGTGATGAGGTCCTCTGGTTAACACCAATGAGACTTTCTTTGCTCACGTTCAAAATCTAGAACACGTAAGTGTGATAAAGATGCCACCAGGGTGGGCCATAAAGGAAACTCATTAAACCCATATGATACAGTTCCATGACACTAAAAATAATTGCAGGTGTTGAATCAGGAAGCAGTATATTCATTAATGGTTTACATGTGTATTTGTCAAAAAATAGGTATTTAAAGGTGCTATTATGGCCAGCAGATATGTGGTTGTTACCACACAAGGTCAACTGTGGTTCAAGTCCCAGACCTAGAGGCTTATTTTCTCACTTTCTCTTTCTCTCTCTCCCTGGTCAAATTAAAAAATAAATAATAATAATAACAAATAAAAATAAATAATTCTTTAAAAAAATTAAAAAGACTGCTATTGTTCAGAAATCAATCTCTCTCTCTCTCTCTTTCTCTCTCTCTCTCTCTCTCTCTCTTAATTGCCAGAGGCTGCATGTGCTCACCAAAGAGAGAAAGAAGGAGAGTGGTCACACCACAATCCCTTCTCCTCCATTTCTCCATTCTTTTAGGACTTGGGATACATAAGTGTGTGCGCACATGCGTGCATATGCACACACACACACACGCACACACACACACACTTGGCATGTTTTTTAAAACTGCCAGGACCAAGATTCAAGTCATGAATGGCCATATGGAATCTGACTCACTTAACCACTAGCTATGGAGCTGAGGCTATGGGCCTGGAAATCTCTTTGAGTAAATACAACCTACAAACCTGAATGTGGAATAATTCTAATATACAAAAGCTGGAAGGTTCACAGGTATTCATAAAAATAGAGAAAAAAATTCACCTGGAGAACTCAGTTTTACTTACAACCAAAACACCAAAGCAAGCAGATCAAGAAATGAATCACGGTTCATGTGTTCCTTCATCTTCTGTCTCAGAAAGTACATTTATTTAGCACCTAACACATAAGCAATACTTGCCCCAAAGAAGTACTCATTCTATGAGGAAGATAACCACT
Organism: Tupaia belangeri chinensis; assembly: GCF_000334495.1. Taxonomy (NCBI): domain Eukaryota; kingdom Metazoa; phylum Chordata; class Mammalia; order Scandentia; family Tupaiidae; genus Tupaia; species Tupaia belangeri. Next base: position 1,913,612 of record NW_006160204.1, read on the forward strand.
TTGCTAACTCTTTTGATATTTGCAATGCTTCCCTGTCCACACTGGAAATTAAAGGGAGAAATACAGAGCAATATACTCTTTCCTTCCAACTCCCCATTCAATCCTTGTCCATCCAATCCCCACCTCATCTTTCACATTCTGCTTATTGAAATTTCTACCTAACAAGAAGTGAGCAATAAAAGGGAGTATATACATCCTACTGGCTGTTCTTTCACTACACAAAAACTCAGCAGAGGCTTTATAAATACATACTCAAAAATGGTTGAAATAGTAGGTATTATGTTATATATATTTTACCAAAAAATACACACATACACACATTTGTAAGGTTTGATCTATTTTTCACCTTCCTTTCTAGACTGAGGAACACAGAAGAAGTAAGATGGTTACCCTAGCCTAGTAACCCCTCAATTCTCCTTTTTATGTTGTTTATTTCCATTAAGGAATAATCTCCCTTATGATTGACATGTTCCTTCTTTAGATATGTTAATATTTGAATGCTTACAACAATCTAGTTTAGCTGCTCTGGAAATTATTCTTCTCTTTCTGAGGACACCCAGAGGACGTTATTGCTTGTGTTTCAAAGTTATTTGCAGATATTTTACCATTATTCATGTGCATCCTCTCCTTCTGCATTAGAGCATTTTCTTTTCATATAACTTTTCATATAGAACTCTGAGACTGTACTGATGAAAAGGGTGGATTCCAGAGCCAGACTTCCCAGGGTTAAATTCCAATGCAAGTACTTACTAGCTGTCTGACCCTGGGGTAGGTATTAGATCTTTCAGTTTCTTAGTTTCCTCAGAGACAATAGCAGGATAATAACATCCCCCTGACAGGGGGCTTTTGGGAAACTAAATGAGTTAATTCATGCAAAGTACTTAGAACATGCTTTGCACCTCAAGTATCATTTATTGAGTTTCTACTGGCTGGACTCTAGGAATACAGTAAAGAGAAACAGAGATAGAGTTTTTCTCTCTGAAAAATACACAAAACTTAGATTCTAGGCAGACCACAAAAACAATCATACACGCAAAAAGACAAAATAACTCCATGTTACAATATGGCTTATGGAGAGAAGGGAGCTGTGCTAAAGAATGATAAAAGGAAATCTGTGTAGATTGAGTAGTCAGGGAATCTTCTCCAAAGTAACAGCCCTCTAGAAGGTAAACAATTACCCATCAGAAGGGAGGGGAAAGCACTCTCCGAAGAGGAAGTAGCAGCTTGCATAATATATTGGAAGAAATGAAGGACTTGATGCTTGAGGAACTGGAAGAAGACAGGATGTTGGAAAGACAGAGTGCTTTCTTTGGTTTTATTTCATAAAGTCAATCATCTGCAAATATTAATGCAAATATTTGTTGTTATATTCATGAGCTGTGCAGCCCAGTGTCTGATACCCAGTAATTTCTCAAGTTGCTATTTTATAATTCAAGACAGAACTTAGTAAATTCTCAAACTGATGAAAGAAACAGTTATTCAGTTATAGAGCAAAAATAAATTAGTTCATAAATTTACTGCTTTAACATATATCTTAAGATGAACTGACTTCCCAAGCTTCTGGTTGTTCTACAATTTTGGTTTCAAATCTATACATACATTTATAAAAGGATCGTAATCGAATGTAAGTGATAAGACTGCTCATGTAGGAGCCAACAGGTGTCTTGGTGGTTAAGGTGCTGGGCTCCCACATGGCCGACCACTGTTTGAGTCCTAGAAGTAGCGGCATCTCTTCTCACTTTCCCTCCCTCTCTCTGTCTCTCTCTGGTGAGTGCACATGTCCTTTAACAAATTAAAAAATAACAATAATAAATAAAATTAAATAAATAATTCTTAGGGTGGGGGAAAAAAAAGACTGTGCATGTGATTTTACAAATAAAAGCAGATGTTCCTGTGTAAGAAACAGAAGAAAATATCAGCTAGGGCAAGTGGTGATAGGGGGGATAGAAACACAAATGGTCAAGAACCATGAATGACCAAATTTGGGCAGGTAGGTGCAAAGAAACCTAATTATTTAGAGAAAGGAGAGACAAACATCCAGTTATGAAAGAGCAAAGATCATGTGTCCTAGCTCGCTATCATAGACTACACCATGTTACAGGATCAAATTATTCCTTGATACTGAGTATCTCAATTTTAATTCTAGCCTATTATCACCAAATAATGCAACCTGAAGGTTATCACAGAAAAGATCTTGGCAGATGGAGCAAAACTCTATGCAGAGGATAAATTCCAAATGCAAAACGTGGTTGAGCCCCAGAATATTTCAGTGAATTCTAAAGTATCTGAGATGTAGAATGTGTGTTGTGTGTGTGTGTGTGTATGTGGTATGTGTGTATGTATGTGTGTGTGTGTGTGTGTGTGTGTGTGTGTGTGTATATATATATTATATATTTTTTTTTTTTTAAAGAGAGATTTTTGCTATAGGGCACATATATTCACCAGAGAGACAGTGAGACAAAAAGTGAGAAATCACCCCCTGGGGGGGATGGCCACACCACTATCCCTTCTCCTTCACCTCCTTTTGGGATTTTGGGTATGCACATACATGCGCCCAGTGTGAGTTTTAAGCCACCAGGTCTGGGACTCAAACACAGTCAACTATGTGAGAATCCAGAGATATAACCATTATGCCATTTGCTGGTCCTGAGAGGTAGGATCTTTATCTGATGATGTCAAAAGAAAAATACAAAGATTTAAGAGGAATCAGAACTGAAATGATAGCAGACTCTGTTAGGAGGAGAATCTATTAGACATAACCACAGATTTCTGACCCAGCATCCTCATCCTTATCATAAGACACAAGTTGTTGCTTCAACATCATGATCCAAAGTGTCATCACCTCCTAAGAGTAGCACAAAGAACCCAGACACTATTTGTATAACAATCTTGTAATGGAGTAGAGGTTATTTATATTGATACAGATATTGATAGAGTGGTTTTTTTTTAGATGTCATAGAAGAAAAAAACCTGGAAAACTGAGTACATTAGTTCATTTTTCTGTTGTTAATTAGAAATATTGAAGACTGGGTGATTGATAATGAATACAGATTAATTTTACTTCCAACTCTGGTGTCTGAGAAGTCTAGGATCATGTGGTCAGCATCAAGCTGTCCTCTCTAATTTACAACATGACATGGCCAAGATAAGCAGGCAGGTCACCAGGCATGTGCAGAGACAGAGAGAGAGAGAGAAAGAGAGAGAAGGGAAGACCAAACAGACTTTTCTAATTCCTCTATTTTCCCTTCTCATGCTCCCAAATGTTTGGATGGAACCCAAGAATATTGAAAGTATGCCTTCTTTAAAGACTCACCAACCCCCAATATCATTACATTAAGGACCAAACTGCAACATGTGAATATCTGGGTGTTAAGCCATTTTCCAAATGCAGGGAGCATCTATCTTTAAATTTATTAATTAATTAATTGAACAGATTTATTTTTGGGGGGGAGAGGTTTTCGCTATAGGGCATGTGCACTCGCCAGAAAGACAGAGAGAGACAGAGAGATAGAAAGCGAGAAATCACCCCTCAGGGGGGATGGCTGTGCCACAATCCCTTCTCCTCCATTCTCCTCTTGGGATTTTGGGCATGCATGCACACACACCCAGCGTGAGTTTAAGCTGCCGGGTCCAGGACTTGAACCGCGGTCGACTACGTGGGAGTCCAGTGACATAGCCATCATGCTAACTGCTTGTCCCGCAATAGATATTTATCAACTTGTCTACTATATACAAGCCAGAGCCCTCACGGTCTTTAGATCATCTCAACAAAAATTTATCAAGTTCTTTCTTTGTGCCAGATACCACACTAGGGTCTCAGGACACAGAGTTAAAAGTCACCATTGCTACACTCAAGGCATTTGCAGCCTCTTAAGAAGATACACAACTCAGCAAATGAAGCTCAAACACTGCTGTGATCCACAGTACACAGGAGGCTGAGAACCCTGCCTGGGGGAAGTTGTGTGTCACTGAAAGCTTTCAAGTCAAAGTGCTTCAAGCCAAATGAAGACTATACTGAGTCTTCGGTGATAAGGATGACTGGCCTCAGGTAAGAAAGAAAAGAACTACATTTCTGAAAAGCCAATTCCTATGAATAAAGGAACTATGAAGTTTAACAATAGATAGCACTGGTTGAATGTTGACAATGTGTGTGTTGGGCAGCGAAAGGAACCAATATGGGCCCAATTTTCAAATGAAGAGACTGAGACTTAAAGAAATTGTCATGCAAACATTTAGTTGACTAAAGCCAGGATCTGGTTCCAGGGGAACCTCCAGAGCAGGGGTACTTAATCACCATGCTGGAATGCTCGGCATGACTGCAAGACATGTGTTGAATTGGAAACAGGAATGGTGAGTTAGGAAGAAGACAGATTTTTCAAAAATTTTCAGGTAGTATTAAGGGCTTGGAATTAAATCTGAAGGTAATGAACCAGTGAAAGATTTTAAAAGGAATATAATAGAGATCGACTCATGCTTATTTTGTGTTGTTGCTGTACTGGGGGATTTACAGAACAGATTTCAGGGGACAAAACCAAAGGCAGGAGACCAACTAGGAGGCTGTTACAGAATTTCATGACTGAGGGATGGCAATGGCTTGAAATAGGACACTAGCAGATGGGTAAGGGGCCTGACAGGAGATGGGACAGGTTATGAAGATGTTGACAAGGCAGTTACTTTGATGTGAGGAAAAGAGAAAAACTGCGATGATGATTCTTTGATGTATGTCCCAGATTGAATGGAGACATGGGCTAGTCTTAGTCCAGAAGCAACTATATGAAATAGGTCAAGCTTTCATGAGCTGGGAAAAGTTCTGTTCTGTACAGTTTGAGGTGGAAGCTCACATGAGGCAATCAAGAAATTTCTAGCATTTGGGACACATAAGTCAGAAGTTCAGATTAATTCTGAAGGCAAGATTAGCTGACCTTAACCACGAGATCAATCATATAAATGGTCATAGAGTGATGCAAAATGCCAGAATACCTCATTTCAAGGACAGTATCTGTCAAGTTTACTAGTCCTGTAAACTTAAATCAATCATTTAGACTCTTAGGTTCTTAGTTAACTTTTCTTTTAATATGAAGAAGACATTGCTAAGTGGTCTCTAAAGTCCATTCCAATCCTAAAAATTCTATGCATTTTTAATATGTTTTTACTTGGTCTTTCCCCTTAAGGAATTTACCATCTAATGAAAGATAATAAAGTACACCGATGAGATGGGGGAGATGGACCAATAGAATAATGGGAAGTGAAGAGTATTTAAGGAAGAACAGGTTAAACTGGAGTACAACCATGTTCTTTCTTTTCTTTTAATTTCTATTTTTTGAAGTTTTTGCTTCAGGGCACATATGGACAGAGACAGAGAGAGGGAAAGTAAGAAATCAATGCTCCACCTCCCCGGGGGGGATGGTCACACTGTAATCCCTTCTCCATTCTCCTCCCGGGATCTTGGGAACACAGGCACACACACCTGGTGAGAGTTTCAAGTCTCCAGGCTCAGGACTCAAACTGCAGTCAGCCATGTGAGTTCAGTGATGTAACCACTATGCCATCGGTGATCTCCAACTATGTTCTTTAATTTTTAAGTTCATACTATGTGTTAAGTGCCATATTATGCTCTATAAAGGAAATAAACATGATCTTGTCCTTGGACTGTATATGTCCTTGGACAAATCATTTAAGCATTTTTTAGGCATAAATTAAATTAACTCCACCACTGTTACATCAATCAAGTGCCAGAATGTACCTGGAAGTCATTATAAACATGATACAATTGATGTGTTCACATTATTCCAATTTTCTTATTAAGAACTTCACCATCTCCAGTAAGAGCTTTGTATTCTGCATGCTGGAAAAGCTCAAAATCTGGGTTTCATCAAATCATCACTGAATTTGATTCACCTTTATTGTATGACCATGAAGAAATATCTTTTCCCATTAAGCTATGACTACAATAGGATGCCATTAGTTGTAAGTTTCGTCTTTACTTCATAAAGATTAAAATATGAAACAATACACAAATTTTATGAAACTTAAAGCTAGCAATCATGTAGGTAAGTACATATTTAGATGGTGATAATACCACCTTAGAAAATGGAAGTATGTGACAGACTAATTTATTATTTATTATCATAAATAACTCAATGAATAAGAAAGAAACAAAACTATGTCTTTGTGGGACCTCATGGGACATTTATTTGCTTCCTAAATGATATTCTCAGTAGTAAACTGCGAAGATATAATTCAGATCATATTATTATGACATGGTTTGTTGAGTGGTATGATGTTCTCCTCATACATTCATTGGAAAGATATTAAGTATAGGCACTATGCATGGTTTTATGGTATAAGGAAGAGTAATGTTCACAGATCGTACTCAAAGACTTCAAAATCCAGAATGATCCTAAAGAGTGGTAAGTGAGTAGAGCTCCCTTGATAACATTCTTCAGAAGGAGAAGCAAAGGAAGAGAGAGGAATCTGGGATCTGAGTTGTCTGAAAATTGTATTAGTCATAGATAAAGATGTCTTCATTAAGTCTGCAGATAATGACAATTTGAGAAAATTATATTTCAAAGGAAAGAAAATAAATGCAAAGTGGACTTGATAAAGTAATTATCTATTCAAACATGCTGGATAGTCAATAGCTGGTAGTGTAAGATGATATCATCTGGAAATTAAAAACAACCATCTAAATATAGAATTGGAAGCATTATGCAAATAATCTTGAAGGGCCTTGATATTTGAAAAACAGAGAACATGAGCTCTGTAACATAGCACCTGCTTAAAAGGTCTGGAGAAATCATGGGGAAAAAAAAGAAAGCCAAAGAGAAATCTTGAAGGGATAGAGGCGTTATGAACTTCATTTTTAAAGTTCATAGTATGCTTAAAGACAGCCTAAAGGGAAAACACCTCTGTCTCCAAAGCATGCAGGGGTAATTCGAGAAGGAAGAGCAAAAGCTTCCTGTAGGGCTACCCGCAGAAAATGCAGCTCATGTCATGGAGAGTAGGACATCAATGAAATCCAGCATTATCATTAAGGATGCTATCTCAGTATAAGTGATAATGTTCATGTTTATTCTCATTTTCCTGCAATCATTTGTCACTAATGCAATGTTTCCCAATAGTTCTACAGGATGACTTACTGTAGTGGGATGGGGTATGTGACAACATATAAATATGTTTGGGAAACATTGGGTTAAATAATGGCAGACAATTCCTTCATCATAAAGCTTCTCATAATTTTCTATGGCATTGTGTAGAAGTACTGTCTATAACTTAAACTTGACTATAGTATCACCCTTTTCCCTCCCCCACTACCAGAGTATATTAAGGAAGAGCTAGGGTTCTACAGAGAATTCTAGAGAATTCTGAAAATCCTGGTGCAGGTGAATCTCTGCTATAGAAGAGGGCCTGAGAAGATAGTCTACTCAAACCTAAAATTTTGTTTTTTCAAACAGATATGAAATCACTGTTTCACCAAAACATAAAGGTTTGGAGAAGATTTTTCTCTGGGAACCAAAGGCAGGCAGCATTGTTTAGAAGCCTTTAAAAAGACTTAGGCAACCAAAGGACCTCAAAAGTGGAGGTTGTCTTTTTCTTGAAGTTGAAAAGAGAATTAAAACAAAACAAAACAAAACAAAACAAAACAAAACTTTAGAATCCAGGCATAGTTTTAATTCCCCAGAAACCTGATAGCTATCCTTGACTGTAGAATCCTTTTAGTTCTTGAATTTTCTTTTGAAGGAGTTACTTCAGAGATATCACACTTAATTCTAAGTGTTAGATTGAGTCACAACTTTCTAGCTGAACTTTAATCTACAGATTGTGTTTTCCCAAATGACGCAGTCATAAAATGTATTTATTAATATATCAGGTAGCACAAATCTAAGATGTGATGAACGCTGGCTTTAAGGCTCTCTTGGGCAAAACACCATGTCAGATGCTTCCTTGTTCTATTTGTAAAGAATTAGAGCAGTGACTTACGAATTCTGTGTACATCTGCATCTTACAAAACCATCATTTGGGTCCTGCCACAGATTTTAAAAATATATCTGGCAAAATGCTAGGTTCCATGTGTTTCTTCAAAAGCCAGGAAAATTAATATTGGAGGCTACAGGACACATTTTCCATTTATTTCTGGTTTCCAAAAGTGCTTGGCAGATTCTGGCTATCCTGTTCTTCTTTGCCTATCACTATTGTTTGTTTGTAGAATATTAAATATTTGTATGTTTAATGTTATTTTTTATTTCATACACATGAGAGATGGGCACTTCAAGCAGGGTCTTCATCTCACAACAGGCTCTCAGGCTCAGCCAGCCAGCAGTGTCTCAGGCAGGCATGCTTCCCCCAGCACACCCTCAGAGACTTCCCCAAGCAAACCTGGCACCTCCCAGAGCAACTTTGACATCACAGAGCACTGCATGCAGCTGGCCAAATATTTAGCTTTTAAAAGAACCCATGATCACATTCAATGGGTGGAATTCTTTATATAATCATATTTCTTCTTGGTGCCTTCAATAAGCCAGATATTTTACATATTTCTTTCCCCATTTAATGACAATGCCAATCCAGTGAACTGTAATTCCCATTTTAACATAGAATGATCCAGTTTGGAAGGGGTTAAGTGCCAAAACTGAAGATAAAATGTCTGTCCCTCTTGTTTTTTTTAAAGAGGTTTTTGCCTTAGGGCATGCTCTCTGGGGAGTGAAAAAGAGAAAAAGACACAGGGAGAAGAAAAGTGAGAAATCATTCCTCAGGGGGGACAGCCACACTGCAATCCCTTCTCCATTATCCTCCTGGAATCTAGGGCACACATACATATGTGCATAGTGTGATTTTCAACCCACCGGGTCTGGGGCTGGGACTGGAACCATGGTTGGCCCTGTGGGAGTCCAGCAATGTAATTGTTGCGCCCTCTGCTGGCTCCAATAATATTTTTTCCTGATGCCTCCAACAAACCAGACACTTCACATACTTTTTCCCCCATTTAATGACAATGTCAATCCAGGGAACTGTCATTCCCATTTTAATATAAAATGATGAAGTTCGGAAGGGGTTAAGTGCCCAAAGACCCCACCTAGTGAGCAGCAAAGCTGAAGATAAAATGTCTGTCTTTGTCTTTAAAGTCCATGCTGTTTGGGAGGAAGCAATGAGTTTTCCAAAGATCAGTACTCTGTTGCTTTTACAGTCTAGATCAGTTGGTTTAAATAGTCTACCACACTATGCTAATGGGCTTCAAGTCACAGACTATCAGGATTGCCTCTGGCATCAAGTATGGCCTAAGGAAAGATGAACAGTGCCCATTGCTCAGTTAAGGGCAGCAATTATGAACCAAAAAACTAACTCTGAAGGTACAGTGCCTTCTAATCATCACTAAACATCTTTAAGCATTTTTGTGAATTTTGCTACATGATGATTTGCACTGAGAGGCTGGAGTCAAGTGACCCAATGCAAAGATGTCAAAGCTAGATCTGTATTCAAGTAGGCTAGATACTCCCCCTTCATCTTCACTGTTTCTTCTCCAACAGCCCATTCTGTCCATTTCAAAGCATCTTGAGCATCCTTAATCGTTCTCACTCTTACATATATAAGAGGTCTTTAAAACATTCACAGAAAATGAGTATTATGAAAACATGATGGGTAGATTTAAAAAATATGTTTGCACCAAAGTAAACTTGTATTTTGTCTCCATTTTCATGAACTTTTTGATGTCTTCTCATGTGTCCTCCTTGAAAAATGATTATTAATGCACATCCAGCTTATTTCATAAATATAGCACAGTCAGTATGTATGCATTCACCCTCAGCCTTGATCCACACCTTTGCCTTTTATTTCTTCATACAGTATTGCAATCCAAGCCTTTTATCTTGCCACGTTCTTTACCCTATAGTTACATTTTTTTTTCCACTACTGCTCTACTATTTCTACAACCCTTATAAAGAGCCACTAAAAAAAATATTTTTTGGCCTGTATTTTGGAGGGGATGCATAATTCTTCATACTTTCTCTGATTCCCCCTAATCCCTAATACTTCTATCTCACACCTAGCAAACTTGGAGACAGGAAGTTTATAAAACTTTCCTCTCATAAAATATCCATTTTGAGCTCTAAACCTTTTTTTTTAATAAAGATGTGGATGAGACAAGAAACGAAAGTGATATGTTAATTCAGTCATAATTTACTAATTAAGAAATGATTTTTTTTTAATTCAGGAAGCCTCCATACAGACAATGCTCATTTCAGCAATTAAGAATATGGAAGAAGCGCTGCTAAAATGTTTACCACCATCCTCTTTTTCATTGAAGTGTCAGGTTACAAAATTAAAACACTTCTTCCCAAGTAATCCTATTAAGCAAAAGTCACTGTGTGTGGTTTTGAGATTATTGTATAATTACCTCTATGCATTTAGCATTCATTACCATGAAGAGATGAATCTGTGCAATCAACATTTGTTTAGACACTATGTTTTGTCAGTACTCGGGTAGCAAATGTCACTAAGCTAAATAAAAGCATCACTTTCATATGCTTGTGCAACAGGAAAGACACCAGGGAAGTTAATTCTGTCCTGTTGCTGATTTCGCTTGTCAGCTCTGACAGTCACAATAACAATTGGTTCAGGTAGTGTTGACAGCTAGTGAAGACTGGCTAGAGTAGGCAATGTGTTGTAGATTTGGAATCTTACCATGGTAGTCCCAGAGTTAGGAAATTCAGATGACTGACGTGTAATTCAGTAAGTGCTAAAATGAGTTATGGCTCACTTTAGTTCAGTTGATTCAGATTTTTGGATGATACCAAAGAGCACAAGATAATCCTCTCATGTCATCCTAGACAACTTGATAAAGCTATTCAATGCAATATCTTAAACCAAGTTAAGAGTAAAACAACTGATAAAATGTTTTCAAAAACTGTCATCACACACTATTTACATGGAGGACTGGCACCAAATTTTATGCCATATGCTACACCAAGTGTTAGCAAACTTTTCTTTCTTTTTTTTATGAAGGGCAAGAAATGTAAATATAAAGGGCATAAAATCTCTGTCAGTTACTCAACTATGCAGTGTATCATGAAGACAGCCATTGGCAATACATAAATAAATGAGCATGGATGAATCCTAATAAAACTTTATTTACAGAAACATGCAGCAAGACAAATTTCACCACCAAGTCATAGTTTGTTGATTTCTGTGCAATTAGGTCGTCGGGAAAGTCATGAGACATTTTTTGCATAGAAAAATGTGGAAACATATGTTATGACTTTCCCAACAACCTAATAGATTCTAACCTCCCCAAAGGCTGGTTTGTGTGAAGGGATGATAATTACCCTGCACAGGTTTATGTGCATGAGGAGAAAGAGAGATCTTTGAAAGGCTCTTGGTTTCTGAGTCTGTTGGGTCACCAGAAAAGTCATGACATATTTTTTCTATGTTTTTCTATGCAAAAATGAGTTATGACTTTTTTGATGACCCAATATTCAGACTAGACATACAAGCTTAGGATCAGCATTGATGAGAGCAGGAAAGAAGAAGAAAAATCATGCATCACAAGAATGATTTCTCATGTATGTCCACCATAAACTCTCCTTCTCACTCAATAAATGAAATCTAATCAGTTAACAGTTTGATTTAAATATTCTGTTCACAACTCTGCCCTGCTTAAAAAAAATATTATATTTTTATGAAGGGCAAAAACCACTGAAGAAGAAAGTAAGAGTCCTAAGTCTGGTCCATCATCAGTGATAAATAATTATGCTACCTTGGGTACTTCACTTTATAAATTCAGACTTTTGTTCCATTTGTACCATTGAATTTTATTATCTCAAATATATTTTATAGCTCTAACATTCTATTATATACACAATTTTCACTATATTCAGTAATTACATTCTACAAAGTTATAATGAAAATTGAATTAATCAATAACGACCCAGTGAATCATTGTTTCTAGAGAAAAATCAGGTTAGATTCCCAATTGCCACCGGGTACAACAATTTATCAGTCTATCAATATAGAATTTTGTTCTATATGTGCTTCTGTTTAAAGGCTTTGAACTTAACAAGCAGAAGTGGTTCATTAGCGTAACTCATGGGCAACAGCATTAAAGCTGAAGCTTAAATAAAGCTTATCTAACACACATATTTTCTTTGTAAGGCACACTCAGACTTCTCACTTATAGAAGCAATGGACAGTGCTTCAGGATTATACTTGGACACCAATTTAAACAGCAAAATCACCAAGAAAAAGCCCCAAACTGTGGGAAATGTAGCAGAAAATAGACTTTAAAAAGGACACTTTTACAGAACAAAAACCAAAAAGAGAAGGCAAAGCACTGTCTTGTTCCTCCTCAGCTGGGAGAATGTGTGTGGAGAGAATCAAATATTTTCCAGCTCTGGACATGTTTGTAAACGACCCAATAGACCCATGAATATTGAATTTGGAGTTTCGATAAATTTAGTGAGCAGGAGAATTTGCAAATAAGGAATCTGTAAATAATGGAGATTGACTAAAACTATCGTGAAGTTGCTACAAATCTTTGTGTTCTACAAACCTCATTTTGTTTCTTTTAAGTCTTCATATATAGTTTCCCTCAGGACTCCCCCATTTTCAGTTTTTCTGGGTCCCAAACCAAGTGCTCTCAACTTTTAGGCCTAGAAAACTGTAGCAGGCTTTTATTTCCTATATATCCTGAATCTATACTGATTACATACAAATTCCACAGTTACATTACTAAAAACAAATCTGATTAGCTAAACCTGTTAATTCTTCATTGACCATGGAAAGAGAACAGCACTAACAAGGTACTGTTGATCCCCTCTACCACCAAAATGATATCAGGAATTAAGGCTATGGTGGTTTTGCTTCAACAAACATTCTTGAGACTCCTTGTCTTAATAAAATAACAATAGAGATGCTAAGTGAGAAACTTCAGGGGAAAAAGTCACAAATTGAGAAAACCTTGGATCACAGCAGAAAAGACGGTGATGTGCATTCATGATAAATTCAGGTAGAGGCAGTAAATAGGGCAAGAAAAACTAGTCATTCTAGAACTTTCATTGTGTTTCTCCAGCACTGTGCTTTTTAAATGTCAAATACAAGGTTACAATGACAGTTGTCAGCAGAGAGGAATTACAGACTGCAAAACCTCTCACTCAATTCCAATGATTTAGCCCTCATCCCTCAGGGAGAAGTCTAAGTAAACAACACACAGATAACATTTACCTGACATTTTCTCTCTCTTCACCTTGATTGGTAATTCAGCAGTAATTCAGGTTCCCTTGGGCACACTTTTTGGGATCAACATAATTCACAGAAATCTTGTGAGAAAAAGAAAATGGACTACTTTCTGATGACTCCAGCCTTCACTGAGATTCTGCTTAAAAGACCTCAGACTTACCTTGGAGTAAGAAGACTAAACATGTCAGAGAGCATTGGAAACCTCAAACAAACTGGGAGTGGTCTCTGGATCCACAAGAGCCAGTTGACAAATTAACACAATTGCCTTGATACATTATGCCAATTCTGTTTGATGAGAACAAGTGGTCTGTGTCTTATCTGAACAGAAAATCATATCACTACATTCTCTTAGGACTCTAAACATGTGAGAATCCCTTAGGACCCACCTTAATTATTCCTATAAGAAAGGCAAACTGCTCAGTGGACAAAGTATTCTGAAAAAGTCTGACAGAAAACATTTAACTCGGAGTGAAAGCATTGCCTTAGGTGGACTAGCTCTGCATCAGGCCTACCTCCTCACAAACCCACAGTGCAGTTGAGACGTGTTTTTGGAATAGTTTGGGAATGTGTGTCTTTTGTCTACTCTTGCTCTAACTCTGAACTACATGAGATGCCACCCAGCTTTGAAACTTGCACATGATTTTTCTCCAATTTCTGACACCTTGTGTATTTAAAGAGTGACAGCTGACTTTTACTCCCTTGGCTTTTGAACCCAGGTCTCTCTAAGAACTCGAAAACTTAGTCTAGCTTATTTCTAGTGTTTTTTGGAACTGGCCTTTCTGAATAAAACCCACAAGACCAAACTCTTAAATTCTTAAGAAATGCCAGTGTCCCAGCTAGAGTCTCTTGCCTCTCTAAGATGAGTCAAAATACATTTAATAAATATATTACCAGGAAAAAAGTAATATGTCCACTACTATTTTTATGTTTTTACAACCTCTTATGTATCCTATTTTAATCATTATTAAAAAATATTAAAAGTAGGGACCAGCAGTTAGCATAATGGCTTTGTCGCTAGACTCCCACGTAGTCGACCGCAGTTCGCATCCCAGACTCAGTGGTTTAAAACTCACGCCTGGCACGTGTGTGTGCATGCCCAAGATACCGAGAGGAGAATGGAGGAGAAGGGATTGTGGCATGGCCATCCCCCCTGGGGGGTGATTTCTCACTTTCTGTCTGTCTCTGTCTGTCTGGTGAGCGCATGCGCCCTATAGTGAAAACCTCTCAAAAAAATAAATAAATAAAAGTAACAATATCCAAACTTTATCATTTTTGCTTCTAACTTTAAAAAATGAAAGAAAATTTTAAAATTAGTAATTTCTTCTTTTCCCTACTTATTGTGATTCTAATTCCATCTTCCCCAAAGGCAATCACTTTCATTAATCTGGTATGTAATCTTCTACCTGTGTACACACATATTCATAAATAACACGTAACATTGAATATTTTCGGTAAGATAAAAATTAACATGTGGCATGTTTTATTCTAACATGTTTGCATTTAATGCTATCTTTAATATCTACCCATCACTCTACTAGCTAGGGTTTTGACTGTAATGTGCCAACTTTAAAGATTACCTTTTGGATAACTGTCATCTACTGATATATTGAGTATTTCATGTTTATTATTTGTCTTTTCATTTTGTTCTATTCTCTTTAATGCTTTCAGTATTATTTTGTAACTTTCTCCAGAATAAGTCCCAGTGCCTTTGTTAGATAACTTCTTAACACCATGGTCTTTTCATTATTATCATGAATGGGATTTTTTCCTGCTATAAATTGGTTATTACTGACATGTATGGTTGCCATGTATTTTTGTATAATGAGCTTACACCAGGAATAATGCTCAGCTACTTAAAGTTTGTGTATATATTCTACCATGTCTCTTCCTTTCAGGTCTGTATTTTTTTTTTTCTTATTTAACTGCAACGCCTAATTCCTCCATTACCATGAACAATAACAGTAATAGAAGACCATTTTCTTATATTAAAGAGAATGCTTATGTTTCATCATTGAATATAATCTTTGTTGTTGGGTTTAGTAGATACTTATTATCAAGGATTTTTTTGCTTCTAATTCTAATTTGTTATAAGTTTGTTTTTATCATTAATAAATGTTGAATTGTTTTATACATATACCAAAATAACATGATGTTAAAATAAATTTTCTAATATTAAATATCTTTGTATTCTCTCTTGGCCATTTGGGGCTGCTATAACAAAGTAACATAGTGGTTCCTAAAGGACAGAAATTATTCTCACAATGCTGAAGGCTGGAAATACAGATCTGGGGCCAGCATGGAAGGGATTGAATGAGGGCCTTCTTTGGACTTGCAGACTGTGACTTCTCATAACATCACAAATAGAAAGACATCACAAATAGAAAGAGGGTGAGAAACTCTCTGGGGTCCCTGATATAAGGATCCTAAGCTCATTCATGAGGTCTCTATCTTCATAATCGAATTACCTTCCAAAGACCCCTAACTCCTAATATTATCACATTGGGGATTATGATTTTAATATATGAATCTGGGGGAGGCAGGACATATAAATATTCAATTATAACATATTCTTAATATAAATCCAACTGAACAATGATGTATTTTGATAAAATTTTACTATTTTTGTTTTAAGATTTTACATCTATGTTCATTGAGTTTGAACTGTATTTTTATGAGCCTGATAAAATAATAAGTGGGAACTTACCTTGAATTTTGAACAATGAGGAGTGCTACCATTTTTGTTTTCTATTTTCTTGAAGTGTGTGTATTACAGTGACATTAATTCTTCCTTAAAAGTTAGTAGAACACTTTTATATCCATGAGTAATTTTGAGATGTGTTCTTAAAATAGATAAATGTATGTGTAATTTTTTATTGATGATATATAACTTAATTGTTTTATAATTAAGTTATAATATGCAGATATTGGGGGCCAGCAGGTGGTGTGGTTGTTAGGTGCTGGTCTCCCACATGGCCTACCATGGTTTGAGTCCTGGACCTGGCAACTTGCTTTCTTGCTTTCTCTCTGTGTCCCTCTCTGATGAGCACATATGCCCTAGAGCAGATTTAAAAATAATAATAATAAATAAAATTAAAGAATTACTTTTGAAATTAAAAAAATAAAAACGCAAATATTAAAATAGCATTTTAAAGATTTTTTTGAGTCTAGCTTTATAGCACACGACATGTCAGACATATATCATTTTTCGTCACTCTTGAGAAAAATGTGTGAAATGTTCTTGGGTGGAATGTTCTGCATAGGCTCTTTTCAGTATTTTATTGTTTTAATTTTTCTTATTCTTAGTAATAATTTTATCTAATCAATTATTGAGAGAGCAATGTTCCAAGTTCCCATTTTGATGGTAGATGTGTCATTTTTTTCTGAGTGTATCTGTCAATTTTTTGCTTTATATACTTTGAAACTATATTATTTGGTATATATCATTTAAAAATGGCAAACTCTCTTGGTGATATAATTCTTAGCAGTAAGTTTGGCTTTAAAGTATAATGTCTTTATTTAAGCTATACCATCTTTCTTTTGGTTAGTATGACTTAAAAGCATTACAATTATGTCCAATCTATGTTCACAGATGAGGAAAGTTAACCCAATAAAACATGCAATTACAGTTCCAGAAAGATTATAGCCTTTATGAATCTCAGTCGTCTCATTCATATTATGAGAGTTCTGATTATAATGATCTCTAATATCCTTTACAACTCTGATATTCTATAATCTTCTACAATGTCTATCTAGAATTTTTCTCTGCCAAAGTCCTCCATTTACTCCAACTTGCATTTGGCCAGCCTCTGAAATATAAATATCCATCTGTTCTATGTAATTCTATATCCTAAAATTGAAAGGGATATCAGAAGTTCATGCTATTCTTTTGAGATTACCAAAAATGGGGTTTGGTTTTGTTTTGTTTTTACAGCAGTAGATTTCATTATAGTCCAGCAAACAAAATATTCAAGTTGTAATCTGCCTTGGATTTTTCACCTCCTCCACAAAATTTTTGGATCCTAAGTAGAAGAACATTCAATGAGAGGGGAAACAAAGACAGAGACAATGCCTTGAGCTCAGCAGAAAAAAATTTACAATAACCTGTACATCATTATGTGTATTCTTGTCAAAGAAATTTCATACAAAAGCTGCCTGTCTGCAGCCTTATTATCAAATATGACTCCCATGTCTAGCACAAAGCCAGAAAGAATACTAGAAGTTATTCATTTTTGACTTTTCATCTTATAAATAAAAAAATTGGTTTTGAAGAAAGAATAATTTACTACATTATCTGTTCTTAACATAATACACACTTGTAAAGAATTATTTATTTTATTATTATTATTATTATTTTCATATGAGTTTTGCTACAGAAAGACCATGGCAAGGCATCAAGAAAGCAAGCCACCACGTCAGGAACTCAAACTGCAGTCAGCCATGTGGGAATTCCAGCGCCTTAACTACCACGCCACCTACTGGCCCTAACATACTTCTTACAAACATGCATTTATGATTAATTTCTTTTACCTAGAATCTCCCAAAGTCATCTTACCTTTAACCTGTGAATAAATGGAGCTGTCCCTACTCTAGCTGGATTCTATTCAAAACACCTCTTTGAGATCTGTGGGTTCAAGGATTACAGGAATATGTATTGTTGGCATTGGTCTATGACTTGTTCTTCTGTTTGTTTTAATTTTCTAGAGGGAACATACGCACATCAGAGAGAAGAAGAGAGAGAAAGAGAAAGTGAGAAAGCAGCAGCAACTCCCTAAGGGATGGCCATACCACAATCCCTTCTTCTCCATTTCTCCTGGCATGTTTGTCAAGCTAAATCATACAGTCCCCCACGTGGGATCCAGCTTCCTTTACCATCACACCATGAGCTGGCCCAAGGAAATCATTTAATGATTTAAAATATACTTGTAATTATAAGAATGAGAACTTTGAGGAAAAGTATAGTAAATCTACTTCATAGACATTAATAGTTATCAAAATACTATTAACTTTTTTTTTTGAGAGGTTTTCGCTATAGGGCATGTGTGCTCACCAGACAGAGAGAGACAGAGAGACAGAAAGTGAGAAATCACCCCCCAGGGGGATGGTCATACCGCAATCCCTTCTCCTCCATTCTCCTCTCAGGATCTTCGTCATGCATGCACATGCGCCCGTCGTGAGTTTTAAGCCACCGGGTCTGGGACGGGAACTGCCGTCGACTACGTGGGAGTTCAGCAACATAGCCATTATGCTAACTGCTGGTTCCCCAAATACTATTAACTTTTGTAGTTAGTCCTATTTCTTGCAGTACATAGTATTTTGGAGTTAAAAATGTTCTTCAGGATCATCTAGAATAGAAGTTCACATGTGTGGTCCCAAGATTAACATCATTAGTGTCACCTGAGAATTGGTTAGAAAAGCAAATTTTGGCAGTCTCAGATTTACTCAATAAGAAAGTGCTCAGAAAGTAAGGTAATCTATCAACCTCTGAGTTTTGTTTGTTTTGTTGGTAGGTTTGGTTTGTTTCTGTTGTTGTTTAGATTCTTGCCATAGGATGGAAGTGATCATCAAAGAGAGAAAAAGAGAGAGGGAAAGTGAGAAATCATCCCCAGAAGAGATGGCTATGCCACAAACACTTCTCTTCCGTTCTTTTCTCAGAATTTTGGACACACTTGCACCTGCACTGGGCTTCTTTCACAAGCCCTGGCCCTGGGACTTGAACTATGGAGTCGGTCATGTAGGATCCAGCACCTTAACCACCACTTCACTTGTTGCCCACGATCACTATGTTTTTCTTTTCTTTTTTTTTTGGGGGGGGGGGGTTTTTGCTTTAGGGGTCGGG
>NW_006160204.1:1933428-1936170 GCF_000334495.1 Tupaia belangeri chinensis
GGGGGGGGGAGGTTTTTGCTATAGGGCGCGTGTGCTCACCAGACAGAGAGAGACAGAGAGATAGAAGTGAGAAATCACCCCCCCAGAAGGGATGGCGATGCCACAATCTCTTCTACTCATTCTCCTTTAGGGACCTGGGGCACGCACGCACACACGCCCAGCATGAGTTTAAGCCACCGGGTCCGGGACTTGAACCATGGTTGACTATGTGGGAGTCCAGCGACATAACCATTATGCTAACTGCTGGTCCCTCTATGTTTTTATTTTCTTCCAGATTCTTTCCATGCACACTCAAGCTTAAGAATCATTAATCTAGGTCATTTACCATATTCCTTGCCTGCATTTTTTTAAATGGAGAAAATGACATACAGAGAATATTCTTTCTGGCTTTTATCGAGTTACACAAATAGTTACAGATCAAGGATGAGAATGTCTACCTTCTCTGCCTTATATGAAATTAAGGTGTAAAATAATAAAATTTTAGAGGTCAAATAGATTTCTGAATTTCAATGTATTCAATGTATTTTATGCTCTCATGTACATCTGCTTAATAGTTATTATCCTGAAAATTGCTTGTTTAATGTCATTTTTCTGCTAAATTTGAATCTCTATAAAGCAATAGACCATACTATGTTAATCATTACTATTTCTCCAAAGTCTTCACACTAATTTTAACATGACAACTACTTAATAAATATGTATTGACCAAGTGACAATTGACTATACAAACATAGGTAAAATGTCTATAGATCTAGAAACCAATAATAATACAGAGTTTCAGTTCTATACTTGTTCTAATCTTGTGAAATTTTAATAAAAATATCTCTACTCTGCTCATCCTTATATATAAATAAATTGACAGGTTTGGAAAGAATCACTAGAACATGGGGAGAGATGATTTATATTATTTAAAAGGATATTCTGAAATGTCTCAAAATAGAAAAATCCATGATTTACTTCTGAGCCACAGAGAACCCTGGAACAAAGGAATGTTTCCACAATGAAAGAAAAATTCAGAAGAACGAATAATCAATGTTTAATTTTTAAGTACAGACCTCTGCTACTTAACCTATGCCATTTACAAAAATGTATCTTCTCTTTAACAGATAAATCAACCATAATTCATCTTGACTTTTTACATGAATTAAATAGAGAGGGGTGTGTGTGTGTGTGTGTGTGTGTGTGTGTGTGTCTGAGTGTATCATATGTCAACTTCTCCTTATTCTTTGGGTTGATTGAAAGATACATTCTGAAAGAAAATCTGAGACTTTATACAAATTCCAAAAGTAACCTTTTGCTCCTATAAAGATGTAAAGATAAAACTTTTACAAAAAGTGAATCATCAGATTTTAGACAGGAGCAAAAATGTAGGCAAGACAATAGAACATTATAATTCAGTATGGTGATTCTGTGGCCAGACATCTGTATGCACACTTTACCTCGGAAATAAACCAGGTGTGTGACCTTAGGCCCGTGCCTCCTTTCATGTTCTATAAAATGTTAGAAAACAATAGTATCCTCCCAGTAAGGATAAGAGGATTCAGTGCAATAATATACAGAGAGTACTTAAACATACACGTTATCTTGTATTGAGAATGGAGCATTAAGTTAAGACCTTAACCAGGTTCTACATATTTCTCTAATAATATTCTCTCAATATCAAAAATAAATTGCCAAAAAAGTTCATTTCAAATAACTAGAGAATGGATTGATGTTGCAAAAATAGACAGTCTTCTAGTCTCTCCACTCGAGCCAGATCCAGGTCAACCAAATGACATTTCATTTGTAAAAGTACCAACTGTATCTTTTAGGCTTTGCTTCACATCATTTCCTCAGGGAAACCTTTCAAGCAGGAAAAAGTAAGTCAATAGGTCCCCATATATGCTATTGTATTAGCTATACTTAGACTATAATTATAGTGAGTTATACATTTAATGTCTGCTTACTGTACAAGATCTCAAACATCCTGAAAGTAAGATCTCTATCTTGTCTTGCACATAGTAGTTACTTAAAATGTTGACAAAATGGGGAACCAGCAGTTAGCGTAATGGCTATGTCGCTGGACTCCCACGTAGTCGACCGCGGTTCGTGTCCCAGACTCGGTGGCTTAAAACTCACGCCAGGCGCGTGTGCATGCCTGCCCAAGATCCCAAGAGGAGAATGGAGAAGGGATTGCGGCGTGACCATCCCCCCTGGGGGGTGATTTCTCGCTTTCTGTCTCTATGTCTCTGTCTGTCTGGCGAGCGCACACGCCCTACAGTGAAAATCTCTCCAAAAATAAAAAAAATGTTGACAAAATGGGTGAATGAGTCCATCATATAATTTGGTAATGAATAAAGCAAAAGATGTTCAAAAGAAAATCCAGATTCTCCATGTTCTTCAACAAAACCTTTCCATTTTATGGACCTTAAAAAAATTATTTTCAATAAGAGTTTAAGTGGGTTTTGTGGGAAAAGAAAATGTTTTTGAAGTTAGTCCATAGTCAATAGCTAAAAAATAAGATTGGCACTGGATTTTTCCATAAACATACTGAATAATTAGGCTGCTTCTGTATACATATTTCTAACTTTTTATAAATATACGTTCAGGATGTGTTTCCTCTCTTGTATCCTACAATGTGTCTCAAAATATTGTTTTTAAAAAACAGTAATCATTTGATTACTAAATTAATCTTAGACACTAAAAATACCCCACTTGTCCCCACTGTCATCAAAAACCTGGGGGGGGGGGTTTGCAACTACG
>NW_006160204.1:1936188-1943247 GCF_000334495.1 Tupaia belangeri chinensis
TGGGGTTTGCAACTATGCCAGCCCCACCACACTAAGCAGATGTGGCGGCCACGGCCAAAGGATAAAGCAAGGATTCAGGTACCTCTTTTTGGTTTCTTTGTAGCCTCATGTTTGGATTTGGTCCAAATACAGAATAAAGAGCAAGAATATTTATTTGAAATACTGTCTCAGGCTCAAATCCTGTCTCACAAGAGGAATACAACCATTTATCTGAGTAAGGACAGAATGTACATTTTACCCTTGCAAGCCTTAAGCAATAACAAGATTTAACTTGGGGGAATGGTGAGCGTTGATGTACCTGAGGGGAAATAATCTAAGACGGAGTTAGTCAATTGCTGTGAAGAAGCTTGCAAACAGTATCAGGGAATAAACCTAGGGTTCCTAATGGGGACCAAATTGATAGGAATTAGCTACATGACAGCACAGAGTCTGCAGAAAGTCAATCAGGAAGAGCTGCAGAGTGGTAGGGAACAGAGATCCCCGAGCTGGCTTCTGCAACACTCTTCCCTCTGAAAAGGCCCTGGGTCCATCTACACCCCTGTTTCCTGCTCTCCCCTCTGCATTTCCACTTTACAAAACTTCCTGTATCTATTTGGTGTCAGCTTCGGAAAGCACGGGTACAGGAAAGAAGGATGATAGCAAAAACAATCTAGTGATCGTTTCCGTATCATTTTGTCTCTTCCACAACCCCCTGCAGTGAATGTGACTGTTTCCGCCCTATAGATAAATACGTTGCCATTTCCCTGGTTAAACAGTTTCCTCAGGGTCTCAATTTCAGCACCAAGGTTTTAGCCAGAACTCCACGCAGTTGCCACCATCTCCTCCAGCCTCTGGTTAACCTCTCTTTATCAGCCATTTTTCCATTTTAAGCGTACAAATACACCTTCAAAAGGCAAAAACCACTCTCTGAATCTTGATTTCAGACCCTCTCTCAACTCAGTTTTTTCTAACCTACCCCTTCCAGCCACTATACTCACAAATGGTATATTTCTTCTAAAAACATTTCTAAACCCATTTAGTATCCTACCATCTATCTGGCCATCATCATCACCTCGGGCATATTCTTACAAAGAATTGTGTTTCAGGTTATTCATCTGCTTAATGAAGCCTGCCCTGACTCATTTCAGACACTCAGTCACCAACTCGACCCACTTACTGCTTTCATATCCATTTATACTGCTGGTACTCTTGTCTTCAGCACAGGTACGGAAATATTTTCTCTGGAAGTTGAGAAGTTTTCACCACAATTATTACACTATGTTCTTATTAAAAGTAGCCATATAAGAGATCTGGATACCAGCTTTCAGGGTATTGTAATAAGAGCTGTTTAGGAGACAAAAAATAAATAAATAAATAAATAATAAAAAAAGGCCAAAAGAAAATTTAAAAAAGAAAATCCAGAACACAAGTTTGGAAAAACAAGAAGTTGAAATTTTTAGAGACCATAGTGAATAGTGAATTTTCTTACATAGTATGAATGTATTTATATATGTGCTCAGCAATTCTTACTAAATAAGACTTAAATTCTAATATATTCAAATAAAAAAACCCAATGATCTTTTAAATCATCAGTCGTTTCATACCGCCCTAATGATTTCCACTTCTTTCATAGCCTAAACATACCCGTACAGGATCAGTGTGTGGCAGTGGTTAAGGAGGTTAGATGGTCAATTGCATGGTTCAAATCCCAGACTGGTAGCTTGGAAACATGTTGGGTGTGCATGGGTGCCTAAAATCCTGAGACAAAAATGGAGAAGAAGGGATTATGGCATGGCCATCCTCCCTGGCAGGGGCAGGGAGGTAGTGAATTCTCTTTCTCTCTCACTGTCTCTCTGTCTCTCTCCAGCAAACATGTGCACCCTATAGTACAATAAAATAAAATGCCCTGTACATGATCTGATCTACCCTCAGTCCATCTTCCTAACTAGGTTACTTTTTTAAACTTCTATTACTTTCTTTGGTCCTTCCTCACACCAGCCTTCTAAACAGATGAGAGTATGGCTCTCGAACTTTACCTCAAACTTGAACAGAACTATCTGGAAGACTTTTAAAACATAGATTGTGGGGTCCAGCCAGAGTTACTAATTCAGTAGTCCAGGGTAAGATTTTACATTTTGATTTTCTAACAAATTCTCAGATGATGTCTATGTTGCTAGACTTGGAAACAGTTTTTTTTTTTTCTTTTTTCTTGTTTTTTTTGCGAGAGATTTTTGCTATAGGGTGTGTGTGCTCTCCAGAGAGCAGTGAGAGACAGAAACAGAGAGCAAGAAATCACCTACTATGTGGGCATTCAGTGTCTCAACCACCACCCTACCTGCTGGCTCTGCAACTTCCCACCTCCTAATACCATCACATTGAGTCTAAGGATTTCAACATATAAACTGAAGATTGGGGGTATGAACACAACCTTTTAATCTATAACAGAAGGAAAGGAAAGGGGAAAGAAGCAAGGTAAAGGAGGGTAATTAAAGATACACAAGGTCAAGAGAAGAGTAGTTTGGATAATGAGAGTTAACAAAAGACATCCCAGGTCAAACAGGGTACACTGACACTTGGAGAAGACCTAGATCAACTTGCTACTAGTACCAACTGGGAAATAAGACACTACTCTTTTCAGAACTTCAGCAAAATCACAGAAGTGACTATCACATTTTCCTGAACAATCACCCATGGTAACTATGAAATCCATTTTTAAAAAATGCTTTTGTTTTATTCAACAATTTTAGAGAAGGATGTTTTTGAAAAATAGTAGAGAAGTGCCCTGAATCTGTGAAATCATAGGTCTATACATTTCTTAGGACTGATAAAACTTCAGGGCCTCTGAGTACTCACATTTTCCTCCAGGTAGCAAATAATTCTATGGCTAAATGGGCATTTATTGCATGATGTAAATTTGGGTGTAAAATGCAAAGAATTAAAACTAGAAAAGTGCGTTCTGATTCTTATTTTATCTTCTTTTTAGTTCACAGTTGGCTCATAAAGTTGGAGAAATGCTACTTTGAATTAACTATGTTATTTGTAGCCATTCTGGAAATGCTTTGCAGTATAGGAAGAATTAAGTGCCAACTTTTAAAAATATAAAATCTGCAACAAATTTAATGTTAAATATATTGTGTCACATAAGTAGGTGTCAACATGCAAAGAAGGTTAAGGAAGCCATGATAAGGGAAGCAAAAGTGATTTATTTGAGCCAGGTTTAGGAAGATTTGCTCCAATGAGAAAATTTATTATTTTAAGAGAAATTTTTGCTATAGGGCACAAGTGCTCACCAGAGACAGAATGAGAAATCACCCCCTGGGGAGATGGTCATGCCACAATCCCTTTCCTCAATTCTCCTCTCAGGATTTTGGGCATGCACATATAAGCGTCCAGCTTGAGTTTAAGGCTGCCAGGTCCAGGACTCAAACTCCAGTCAGCCATGTGGGAGTCCAGCAACTTAACCACTACACCAGCTGCTGGCCCTCTGATGAGCTAATTTCTAACATCAGAGTTATGTGCTCATTGAAATGGTGACTGAGAAAGTAGGTTTATATAACAAAAGGAAAGAACAGAAGGGAGACTACAAATTGTTAAGGGTTTACATTGGTTCCTGTAAATTAATTTAAGCAGCTGACTGGTCCTACCTTATTCTTTACATCACACACTCAAAAATATTGGTAGAAAAACAGGGAATCATACTGTGAAACCAGTAATCCTTTTACAGCATCTCATCTTGTTTACTGTCCACTAAAACATGCTTTTCTTGGCAATAACCCTCATGGGCTCAGGGCATAACAAAAGACTCAGGCTTATGCTTTACTGAGACCTTAGATGGACCTTATATTCTACAAAATGCGCTGAATTGCTTTTCTTTCATAGAAGATTTGTATGTGCATGTGAACTTCCCAGGCCTTTTGTTTGGCTCACTGAGACATATTGATAGATAGGTTAACAGAAAAACAGAATTTCTTTAGGCCATGTGTAAAACCCCAAAATTTGCATTCAGTAAAATTTAGGTAAAATTCACATTTGACAAACTTTATCTTTTTTAGACAATGAAGCCATCTGCACTTGGAATTAACTTAGGAACACATTTTTAAACGATTAGTTTAATTTTGTGGCTAGATATAGGGCTATTCATGTGATCTGAGTCTTATTAAATGATCTTTGGTAGTTGTAGCTTTTTAAGGAATTTTAAATTTTCACATAAACTATCAAAATGATTGGTATAAATTTATTTTCTTTATTTGCCTTTTTTATGTCTGTAGGATCTACAGAGATGACTCATCTTTCATTCCATTATTGCTTATTTTACTTTTATTTTTAGGTTTCGCCAATGGGCATGTGTGCTCACCTAAGAAAGAGAGAGAGAGAGAGAGAGGGAAAATTAGAAATCATACCACAGTGGGGAAGGCCACACCACAATATTTTCTTCTTCACTCTCCTCTCGGGATTTTGGGCACTCATGCACACACACCCAATGTGATTTTCAAGCTGCAGTGTGGGAGTCCAGCACCTTAACTATCATGCCACGTGCTGGCCCTGATATTGCTTATTTGTAAGTTCTCTTTATTTCTTGATCATCTAGCTAGAATGTATCAAAATAATTCATTTGTATCAAAAGGTTATGTATTTTTTTTATTTTCCACTACTGTTTTTGTTTCTAATTTAATTGACACTACTTTTATTTTTATCACTTCCTTTTTTCTGTTTCCTTTTGATTTACATTTTTCTTTTTTTCTTTCTATTTCCTTAAGATAAATGCTGAGATTTTTTTTTTTTTTTGAGAGGTTTTTCACTATAGGGCGAGTGCGCTCACCAGACAGACAGAGACAGACATAGAGACAGAAAGCGAGAAATCACCCCCTAGGGGGGATGGTCACGCTGCAATCCCTTCTCCTCCATTCTCCTCTCGGGATCTTGGGCACGCACGCACACGCGAACCGCGGTCGACTATGTGGGAGTCCAGCGACATAGCCATTATGCCAACTGCTGGTTCCCAATGCTGAGATTATTGATTTGAATCCTTTCTCTTTTTTTGGTCTAATTTATGACCTTATGTTTTAATCATGTCTTAAAACTTGTATCTGGGGAACCAGCAGTTAGCGTAATGGCTATGTCGCTGGACTCCCACGTAGTCGACCGTGGTTCGCGTCCCGGACCCGGTGGCTTAAAACTCATGCTGGGCGCATGTGCGTGCATGCCCAAGATCCTGAGAGGAGAATGGAGGAGAAGGGATTACGGTAGGGCCATCCCCCCTGGGGGGTGATTTCTCGCTTTCTGTCTCTATGTCTCTGTCTGTCTGTCTGGCGAGCGCACGCACCCTATAGCGAAAACCTCTCCAAAAAAAAAAAAAAACTTGTATCTGTTGGATTCTGTTTGAATATACATCAAGCCTTGAACTTAAGTTTGTCTCAAAAAAATCACACTTGTGTTTTATAACTTCCCAAAGTTATACTAAAGAAAAATGAATGGGAGGTACCATCTAAATATCTCATTTCTGAATGGAATAAAGTAGAAGTGTTTAAAGATCCCAGAATGGCATTTATATGCCTTTTATGAGAGTATAAATCATAAGAATACTCATATCCATAATATTTTTGAATGCCAAGAATTGACTCAAGAAGTTGTTATATAATGTTTGAAAATAGACTACTAGATTCTAATACAATTGAGAATTTGGATACTATTCATATAACTTATATACAAATAAGGACATTGGGCTTGTCTCTATAGACTCTTTACCAAATGTTCATCTGATTTCTTTTTGAACAACTTCCAAGACTAAGACATAAAGACATTAGAAGGTAGCCACTATTTATTTTGGTTGTTACTTAGTGACTCAATCATTCAACCAATTTTTTTTTAAAACCTATATATCCAAACGATAATGATAATTGATGGCTATCACTTCAAAATATTTAGTCAGGTGAAACCGATTAATAATTTAAAGAAAATATACAATCTAAAACTATGCTAAAAGTTTACATGGGATTTTAAATTTTTTAAAAAAACATTTTTCATATCTGTTGTAAGAGTGATAGCAAAGATCCCTCTTTTAATGAAAAAGAAATAAAAACTTAAGTAAAATGATGGTCTCAAAGAAACACTAACAGGCCAGAAAAATTTGACACTCACCTTACTCTGTACTCAATGGATTAACATAAAAAAAAGAATGTGTCAATCAGGAAGAAGCTAGATGAGACTTTGAAGCCTTCTGTGAGACCTAAAGTTGGCAGGACCTCTTAAAGGCATTATTCAAGGGAGCTAATTAATTATTGGCTCTTTCTGGAAAGCATATTTCTACATCCTTACTGCTATAATAGATACATTAGGCTATCACAGCCTTCTGCTATTAAACATTCAAATCCCATAATTAACTCCCCTTGTTGATTTCATGCTCAACCAGCAACCTTCTAATAATTTGGCTTCCTGAGTAGCTTACACATGGTGAGCAAAGGTAGAACTCATGTTGGTTCTCTATTCCCATGAGCAGTTAGAGCTCTCATAGTAAGAGTCTGCCATTTTGATTGATACATTAACCTCCTGAAAATATTGTTATCATAAAACATCATCCCAGAGGGGCCACCTCTGGAACGCAGATATGAACATGTTCTTAACATAAAAACCTAAATTCCAGACGCTATACAACAAGAAATTCCCTGAAGAAGTACATGTAACACTGTGGAGTTAAGGGTTCCACCACTGAGAGGAACCTGCATAAGATCTGGAAAGAGAAGCTATAACTTCTTTAACAGCAATAGCAAGTTTATGCACTTCACCAGATCCAGATACGCAACTTGTACTACCTTCGGCCACCCTTCTGTATATTGTCCTTCTTGACATTGTAGGCAGCTGAAATAATTACTGGAGCTTTCCTTTGTGTCTTAAAATTGCCTGCTTTTCTTTTTTTTTTAATCTTTAACATGAAGTTCTCTCATGTGTAATGTACACTTTAAGTCTTTTGTGGGATCCCAGAGAATCACACAAAATTTATTTTGTTTTCAAAAATTATGCTATTTTAACTTTATTTATTATTATTATTTAATTCATTATAGAACACATGCACTCATGAGAGAG
>NW_006160204.1:1944055-1953188 GCF_000334495.1 Tupaia belangeri chinensis
AGAGAAAGAGGGAGAGGGAGGGAGTGAGAGAGGGAGGAAGGAGGAGAGAGGTAGAGAGGGAGAGAGGAAGAGAGAGAGAGAGAGAAAGTGAGAAAGCAACCACCAGGTCTGGGACTCAAACTACTGCTGACCATGTGGGAGGCCAGCACCTTAATCACCATGTCACCAGCCTAAGTGGATGAAAAAATATTCTCATATTTGGAATTCTTAAAAATAAACTTAAAGTATATCACACTGAGTTCACTGAAAGAAATGTATTATTTCAATGTTGTGCAAATAAAATATACACAATTTTAAAAGACACCTCTGAACAAGTAACGTATGTGACGCACACAACATAATGCAGTGTTCAATGATGAAAAAAAAGAAAGATATATCTTTATTATATATAATGTGCATGCTTTAAAAATGTAAGGTATCCCATAAAGATATACAAATATGAACATATGTAAACCAGATATAATTTTTTAAAAGTAGCGGAAAGTTACAATACATAGTTTTCACAGTATAATTATGCTACTTTCTTGAATATTCCAATGATGTAGTGGTAAACGAGTGTCTTTATGATATAATATCATAAAAATTGAATTTTCATATTTACTAGCCTTATACACCTAGCCTTTGATAATGTTACATCAATGGACATTTCACTAGTATAGAAATCCTATTTCAGGGCAAAAGCAACAATAGAGTGATGGGAAATGGGCAGAGACCTGAGATGTGGATCAAACAGGTTATGAAAGGGTGGACAGAGGTAAGCAGCAATAATAGAGGTTCAACAATAGAAGAGTTCAGAGTAGCACAGGTACACAGCAGACTGCTCAGAAACTCAAAAATAACTGATTGTATCAGCAAGAGAGACAGACAAAGGACCAAGTGTGATTATTGAGTCAGTAGAGAAGGAAGGCGCAGTTAACGATGGAGACAGTAACTGTCCATTACACAGTTTAGTTATGTCTTTATTTATGACTTTACAGACTGTTGGGGTGGCAAAAGAAATAAGAAGCTTTAAGAGGTTATCTTTCTTTATACTTATTATTGTTATGATTACCAAAGTAAAACACATTTCTTGCAATTAAAAAAAAAGGAACAAACAAAACATTCAGGAAGAACTTCCAGATAAATGCAGTAAAGTAAACCCAGGATCTTATATTTGTTTCCTTTTAACCTCCACAAAAAGTAAACTAAAGAAACTGCAGCAGCACAACTCTACAATGGTAAAGAGAGCAGAGAAGAATGCAACAGCAGGGTAAAATTTCCAACAAGTTTGAAAGAAAGTGAAACTAGAATGAATTTCAAACAGTATGTGGAAAAATGGAACTAAAGTATGAGTTTATATTGGTGCAGAAATTGTTTATATCCATGCATAGAGTTTTCATCATACTCCTTTTCTGTGAACTTTACGAAGAACTCCTAGTATGTAGTTAGCTTCCAGCTTTCTTGAATTGCTGTGTACACACATATGGGGAAACCAGGAAGAAACAAATTACTTTTTCCTTCTAAATACTATAAAGGCCTAGGAATGAAAGGTCCTGTTATTTCTTAATGCAAAAAAATACCACGGGATTGTAAAAAGGAGAATATGTTAAAAATGAGGAATAGTTAGAAACGGATCCTCTAAAATGCTCTGAATGGAGAACAGAGTTTATTTCCTCCAGGGTCATAACCAGACAGACTACAGACTTAGTGGTATTAGGCATCATTTAAATAAATATCTTACTGAAAACAGAATAATTAACTGAAATTTTGCTTATTCAACAGTGACTATAATACACTTCCTCAATTTTAGCCTTCAGTCTCAGGCTGTCAGCCTTTTAATACTACTTGTAACTCCTAGGTAGAACACTAGAGGACTCATGCCAAGAAAAGAAAGTACCTACAGTTTTGTTTTTGTTTTTTTGTTTTTTTTTTTTTTTGGAGAGGTTTTTGCTATAGGGCTCCTGCGCTCGCCAGAAAGACAGACAGAGACAGAGAGGCAGAAAGTGCTAAATACCCCCCCGGGGGGGTGGCCATGCCGCAATCCCTTCTCCTCCATTCTTCTCTGGGGATCTTGGTCACACATGCACACGCGCCCAGCGTGAGTTTAAGCCAACGGGTCCAGGACTCGAACAGCGGTTGACTACATTGGAGTCCAGCAACATAGCCATTCCGCTAACTGCTGATCTCTACATTTCTCTTTAGAAGTGATTCAACCAATAGCTAAGTATCCACCCTTTTATTTATCATGAAAACTACAAACCAAGAAGCACTGCCAAAGTATGAAGATCTTACAATCATCAGTTTAAAACATCTTTACAACAGAAGACTGGCCCTGTTTCCTAGTGGTTAAGGAAGCTGGATCCCATATGGCCAATTATGTGGTCTGGATCCTGAACCTAAGGCTCAAAAGACATTCTGGGGCACCAGCAGATGGCGTAGTGGTTATGTCTCTGGACTCCCACGTAGTTGACTGTGAGTCCCAGACCCAGTGACTTGAAACTCATGCTAGGCATGTGCCGCATGAATGCACAAGATCCTGAGCCAAGAAAGGGGAAGAAGGAACTATGTGGCATGGCCATCCCCTCTGGGGAGTCATTTTTTGTTTTCTGTCTCTCTGTCTCTCTCTGTATGTCTGGCGAGTGCTAGCACCCTATAGCAAAAATCTCTCTCAAAAAGAGAAAAAAGAAAGAAATTTTAGGAATGTGTGTAGATTTACCCCAAATGCCAGTAGGATGGAGAAATAGAGAACAGATTATACTGTTACCATGCCCGATTTGTTAGCAGGGGTTGCTTTCTCCTTTTCTTTTCTATTTCTGTCTCTTTCTATTGATTACATACACCCTCTGGAAAACTAAAAATTTAGCGACTTAGTCTTAATTAGACACATGTGTCCTAGGGGCTTCAGGAAAGTCTCTTTAAACTAGAATACAGAATCTGAAGCAAACAGGAAAAGGAATAACAAACAAAAAATAGAGAAACATGGACAAAATTTCCAAAATAAATTAATATGCTTTCATATTAATTTAATATTCTACATATTTTTTAAAGTGACACGTCTTCTGTGAACTAAAAACTACATTTCAAAGATTAAACAAGAAGATTCTAAAGATTCCTAAGACAAATGTGTATGTGTATATTTATTATGTGAAAGTTATCAGTAGTTATTATGCCATTCAAGTTTTCAGCCCATAGGGAAATACTCTTACATTTTTCACTCAATGATCTGAAGGATACAAATTTACAGTTAGAATGAGAGGAATAAGTTCCAATGTTTTATATAATATTAGGATAACTAAAGAATTATTTACTATATATTTCAGAATAGCTAACGGAGGATTTTGAATGTTCCCAACACAAAAAATATGCAAAAAATACTAAATACTGAGCTGGCAAATATACTAAATATCCTTATTTGATCCTTAATCATTTTATTCATGTACTGAAAAATCACACTTTACCTCCATAAATATGTTTAATGTGTCAATCTTTAATATGTCCTACAGAAAACTTATCACTATAAAATTATATACCTAGCCAAACTACCCATCAAATATACGTGCAAAATTACAATATTGTCAAGTATAAGTTGCTTCAACAAATTTACCTCCAGTGCCTTCTTTGACATGAAACCAATACAAAAGATTTGTTTATTAAGCAATGTAACAAAGAAACAGGGAAAAAATGATAACTAACATTCAAAGTAAGAGAAAATAAAACATCCTGGAGAGTGATAAAGAGAAGTTTAAGCAACAACCATGAAAAATATAAACCAGTAAAAATAAACAGTGGTCCAGCTGGTGGTGTGGTAGTTAAGGTGGATGGGTCTCATATGGCTGACTGTGGTTCGAGTTGCAGACTTAGCAGCTTGTAAAAGATGCTGGGCTCATGTGTGTTCACCTAAAATCCCAAGAGGAGAATGGAGGAGAAGGGATTGTGATATGGCCATCGTCCTTTTGGGGGAAGGGTGTGCTTTCTCATGTGTTCACTCACACACTCAGTCATCTCTCATAAGCACACATGCCGTACATCAAAAACAAAAACGAAATAACTTGATGAAAGAAGGCTTCAAAGGGCTGGCTGACAAAAGAGAAGCTAATATAATATTGCAGCTAATCATTAAGAAAAATACTTTGTGTGTCTTTTGAAGATATACTCATGAAGAGATAAGAAAATGAAGAGGGACCAGCAGATGGCATAATGGTTATGTTGCTGGACTCCCACATAGTGGACCACAGCTTTAGTCCTAAACCTGGTGGCTTAAAACTCATACCAGGTGCATATGCATATGTTCCCAAAGTCCCAAGAGGAGAATGGAGGAGAAGGTATTGTGGCATGGAATTCCTCTCTAGGGGGTGACTTCTTGTTATCTGTCTCTCTGTCTCTCAAGTAAGCACATGTGCCCTACAGCAAAAAAAAAAAAAAAAAAAAAAAAAAAGAGAGAGAAATTATTACCATCAAGAACAATGTATTACTAAGAAAAGAATGTAATAGCAACAAACTACTTTGATACTAAATGCTATTTATTTTCCTACAAAAAGATAGGATATCAATTTGTCAAAGAGATATCTGCAAATCCATGCTTCCTATAACATTATATATAGTAGTTAAGGTATGAATTCAATCTCAGTGCCTAATAAACACTGAATAGATTAAAATTTCAAATGTGGCTTATGCATACAATGGAATATCATTTAGCCATCAAAAATAAATTCTTGTAATTTGAGACAAAATGGATGAACTTGGGAGATACAATGTGAAGGAAATTGTTAGGTTGTGAAAGATCTGTCTAACTTGACTATAAATTCTGTGTATTTTCATTTACTAAGAGAAGCTAAAAGACTCCACAGCATGGAGGTGGAGTACAGGAAAGTAGAAACTAGAAGCTGAATGAAGGAGAGGAAGATAAGGGGAAATTGGTTATAAGACATAGGGAACATGTAAACAAGTGGAGTAGGATTTTAGCTTTGTCCATCTCTGCTTTTTTAAGTTTTTATTATCTATCTACTATTTGAACAGAATCCTAACCCTTTACCTGGCTTTAAGTTTTAAGCAAATTTTTCTTAACATTTTAAAATTTTTATATATTAAAACTAAAACTGCTTTTCTTGAAATTCAAAGAAATACATAAAACGAACAAAAATAAAAAAACATACCTACTAGAAAATACAAGAATATTGGACTATTGGACCATGGTAAATAATGTTGGTGACAATTTAATGCATAGTTCCAAAGAACTAGTAAATTTTGAATGTGTACAATGGCATGTAGTGATAAATGTTGAAGATGGTCAATATGTTAATATCCTTGATTTGATTATTACATACTGCATTCATGCTTTGAAAAATCATGTTGTACCTCACGAAAATATATAATAATTGGGAACCAGCAGTTAGTGTAATGGCTATGTCGCTGGACTCCCATGTAGTTGACCACGGTTCAAGTCCCAGACCCCATGGCTTAAACTCATGCCAGGTGCGTGTACATGCATGTTCAAGATCCTGAGAGGAGAATGGAGGAGAAGGGATTGCGGTGTGACTATCCCCCCTGGGGGGTGATTTCTTGCTTTCTGTCTCTATGTCTGTCTCTGTCTGTCTGGTAAGCGCATGCGCCCTATAGCAAAAACCTCTCAAAAAATATATAATAATTAAATGTAAATCAGAAATAATAGTTGTTATTAAAAAATAAAACATAGTTGAATATAGGAAAGGAAAAATATTTGTAATTCTCCATTCACTGATAATAACTAAGTATTTTCGTGGGAATCATTCTGGGAATCATCTAATTTGTTCTTGGAGAGGTTTTTGTTTTTTTGCTAGAGGGGGCATGCACTCGCCAGGAGGCAGACAGAGAGAGACAGAGAGACAGAAAGTGAGAAATCACCTCCCCAGAGGGGATGGCCACGCCACAATCCCTTCTCCTCCATTCTCCTATTGGGATCTTGGGCATGCACGCACACGCACCCGGCGTGAGTTAATTTGTTCTATGAATAGATGTCAATATGCATTTTGACAAAATGATACATACAATATTTTTTCAATTATAGCATTATGAATATTTCCATATGATACAAATTCTACTTCACAAAGATTACATATCATTGCATTGTAAGAACATGCCATGATTTATTTAATCATCCTCTATTTTAGGAAATTTGCATTTCTTGCATTTACTAATCGCAAACAGCAAACCTATGAACACTATATTGTTAGTTTTATATTTACAAATATTCTAGTTACTGTCCTTAAACTAAATTTCTGTAATTTTCTAAAAATGCCTGTTTTTGTTAGCTTACTTTCTGAAAAAGAAATATTGTAGTCAATATTTCTCACCTATTTTTAATTATCATTCTCCCAGGAAGCCTTTTTAGACTTTTTTTACTTATCACCCTCTCCTAAAATTTTAATAATATAAACTTTTTATATATGTTTACATTAAGTGTATATCTTTGGAAGAATATCTGTGGCTTCCCATACAATCTGTCACCTTCTTGGGCATTCTATTGCCCCTGTTGTGAATGTATGTTATAAACCTTCTTTGGATTCCAGTGTGTTATCAATTTCAAGTTTCATCAGCAACATACTGAGGTAATGTTTCCTCATTTCCTAAGCAAACATGAAATAAGTACAAAAATTTTCTCAGTGAAAATTTCTCAACATATATCTTAAAATTACATTAATTTGTTTATTAAGTCTTTCTTAGTACCGAATGCTAGAAATGAAAATATTTACTTGTTTCAAACTATCCCACCATTAGAGGACAATGGCTCCTTTCAAACTTTCAAGCTATTTATAGTTAGAAAGTACACTTCTAAATGTCACCATGGTTCTCACTATAATTTAGATTGTTTTTAAGTCAATTTGTTATTGATTCAACCAGAACAGTCAATTATATTCTGTATATCCTGTAGATCTTCTTTAGTTCTCAAATTATTGATCTTTTTCAAGTCAATTTGTAATTAGTCAACTTTTTAAAAGTACTTTATTTCCTTGTCCATAATGCAGCTTTCAAATTATTGTGAGTTCTCCCAGAGTTGGTGATTATCTAAGGCTGATACTGTTTTTATCGACAGCAACTTTTGGGCTTTCAGAAAAGTCATGACACTTTTTTTTTTTTGGCATAGAAAAAAAATACATCACAACTTTTCTGACAACTCAATAGTTTTCATTTAGTACATTTTGTGTTTGCAGAAGGAGTTCAAAGAATTGTTTGGAACTCTCCAATCCTGAATTAAATTTGTTAGCACAGTAGTAAGTAAAAACCAATAAAACTCATTTTGAAGTCAAAATGAGTAAATATTAGTAATTCCATATGATTTGATCTAATGGTTTAGTCTCCTTTTATGTACCCTAGAAAAGAAATGTGTTTGTAAAATATTAGGACTGTCTAAACCTTGCTACCAAGGTTTTAAATATTCTATTGAAATTTATACTCTTTATAAGGTAGCAGCAGCCAAACCAGCCTAGCCACAGGGAAAATTCAATATTCTATTTATGTTCAGGTTGTTACAAATATTCACAGTACAAAAATTCCCTCCCAAGCCAGTCAAGCAGTCATAGCCACAACATTGTATAGTGTAAAGGACATTGAAACAGGAGGTAGGGGACCTGAATTTTGTTCCATGATTTTCCCTACCCTGGTTGTGTGAATGTGGCCAAGGAATTCCTGCTAACTGTTTCCTCCGGTCTTAGTAATAAGTTCAGATATCAGCTCTTGAGAGAGACCTTTCCCAAAGGTTGAGGTCTCCATAGCATCCTTTCCTCTTCCTTTAATGAAAACATTAATCATGCTCAAAATTATCTATTTATTTTTTGTGATCCTAACCAAATAAAAAGCAGGAGAGCAGGGATATATCTGTCTTATTAGCTTATCCCTGGTATCTAACATACTGTCTGACACACCGAGGTGTTTGTTCATTGCATAAGTGAGTGAACTGAACATAATTCAAAGTCTCAGTTATTATCAAATGAAAAGTGCATATAATAACTCTTGCAATGCCAATTACAGGACATTATGGTAAGGAGCTGAGGTGGCTATGAGTAGAACAGAATGAGACAGAAAGTGTGTATTTCACCTATCTTCTATGAAATCTCTCCCCAAATCCAAAAGGAATGATGTATGTGAAAGTGTTTTGCATGTTGAATAGCTTTTTGCAGGCAAGATTTAATATTCTTTTTCATGTAAGTAGACTTTATTACACATGTGATATAAATACTTGCAGCTTTATTCCACTACACAAGGTTTACTGTGTAGGTTTATTGTGGCTACCTACACATTTTCTTTTCTCAGTTCATCACTTGTGCCATTTCATACCAGTCCCCTAAGATCTACTTCCTTTTGTGATTTTTTTCCTCTTCTTGGGGACACATGCAAATCATAAAGACTATGTCAATTAATGTTCACACAGAAAAACAGAAGCCACTCCAGGTATTTCAAGTAGGAAGGGTTTTAATACAGGGCATTAGGAACCCGTACGGCTATTAAAAGGGCTGGACAACAAAGATCAGAAACACATCCACCAATGATCTAGCAGCCCCAGTACTAAGCTGGTGATGCTCCCACATTGTGTAGGAAGGTATTGCCAATGTCAAGCATCTCCAGGAAGAAACTCTCAAGGATACTAGTGATGTACACTACCAGTGATTGGCAGGATATTGTCAAAGAAGCCACTGAAAATCTCATACAGCTGCTCACAAATCTGCTTGTAATTTCTGCAAGAAATAATATGTTTTCCTTCTGTAATAATATAATCTTAAATACCATGAAGACAAAAATAAACTTTTTCAAGTGGATCATTTAGGGGTAAGAGTAAGAGGAATAACTTCTACTTCTACCTCTCATTTTCTAAATCCTTAGTTTTGACTTTGAAGAAAATGGTTGCTTATGTCAGTAACTGGTTCAGAGTATAAACAGCCTAAGAGGATGATACCATAGTTCTTCAAAGAGGTATTATCCCACCAGAGCTGTAACTACATCTTCAAAAATTGTTTTGGGGTAAAAGGGTATATATTAAACCTGTGGCCCGTGTAAATGGCTCTAAGATCATTTTCCATCTGTTAGATCAAAGTTATGTTTGGTTATGACAGAGAATAAAATACACAAGGTGATGCTGGCAAAAAAAAAAAAAAAAAAAAAAAAACACAAAAAAGGGGGAGGG
>NW_006160204.1:1953608-1963876 GCF_000334495.1 Tupaia belangeri chinensis
AAAAAAAAAAAAAAAAAAAAAAGCATGCACAAGGAGGAAGTGGAACTCCAACTTTCTGAATAAAAAAACAATTCCAGTGAGGAAATGCTGAATCCCTTCCATGTTGGAATATATGAATGCCGAATCCCCTTCAATGTTGGAATATATGATACACTATCAGTGTGGTACTATATGACTGTTTAGTTCCCCCATCAAACCCCAGGAAAATATGCAGCCTTGCTCTCTGATGTTGGCAGATTGGACACCCCGCTATAGAAATACTCAGATGAGCCCATATTGCTTACCTCATGTACAACCTCCTCTGCTGCCCTTATAGCTATGTTCACTAAGTTATCTTGTCCAACGGTTCATTGAGAATCAAATTTTCTCATAGATGCATTGAAGAAGCACAGGATGGGTGTGAGAAAAAGGTTTTCTGACACTCATAAAACAGAACTGATTCATATCATTGTGAGGCATATATTCTCGGTTTATGCTCATTTCCCAGGCCTCCTTGTCATCTCATTTTCAATCATGTTCCTTCCAACTGCCTAGAAGGTCGTGATCCACCTAAACCATCCTCTATCATTAGTTAATGTAGATTTTTACCTCTGGCCACTGATTCTTCCAGGCAGAGTATCATGCTTAAAGCTCTTCCTGTGATCCCAGCTGGCTGATTCTAGGGTATATAACATGAAAACCCTATTGGGACATCTTTCTCTCTCTTCCTGTGTCTCCATCACTAATAGAAGAAAGAAGGAATTTTTTAAAAGAGGGGGTACTCTTAATATTAATCATTTCCAATCTTTGTTCTTTTATAGCTTATGTATTCTTGAGTTCTACCTTGAAAATCTAACTGAAAGTCACAGATATTTTCTCTCCTCTTATCTTCTAGAAGGGTTATTGCACATACTTTACTTGTAGATACCTATATAAAGTTAATATTTAAGTCAAATTGTATTTCAAGGTTTAGTTTTTTTGCAGGTAGAAGTTGACTTGCTCTTGAACATTCGTTTTATATATACATATATATTTTTTTCTCCCTTTGAATTAATTTGGGTATTCTGTTAAAATTACATTAATTTGGGTTTATCTTGGTCTATTTCTGAATTCTTAGTTCTATGATACCAACCTACATGTCTATTGTTTTGGCATTATTACACTATCTTGATTAATGTAAGTTTCTAGTATATCTTAAGATCAGGTAGTGTAAGTCTTTCAAATTAGTTCTTTTCAAAATACCTTTGAGTATTCTTAGTCTTTTACTTCTCATATAAATTCAGAATCACCTTGTATTCTCCACTAAAACGTGCTTTTATTTTGATTGGGTTTATATTGATTCTACATATCAATTAGAGGAAAAGGGACATAATACAAAATGTTAAGATGTCCAAAACATGGACACAATGTCTCTTCATTTACTTGTCACAATTTCTTTCAGTGATATTTCATATATTTTGTGAAAAATCTTACATATATTTTAAGATTTGTAAGTTCTTCATGTTTTCTAATGTGATTATAAATGTTATTTCTTGATTTGAATTCTCACTTGTTTACTGCTACCATACTAAAATATATTTGGTTTTTGCAACTTGTGACTTTCACAAACACTTTTTAGTTCTAGTGGCTTTTTTGTAGTTTGTTAATATTATAAACATACGTGATGGCATCCTCAGTGAATAAAGACACTTTAATGTTTTTCTTCCTAATCTCTATGAATGTTAAGCTTTTTCTTACAGTATTACACAGGCTATAACTTCCTGTACAATAATGAATGGCTATGGTAAGAGCAAGTATACCTGCTGCTGTGAACTAAAAGTTATGTATCTCCCTAAAAAATTCATGTGTTGAAACCTAATCTTCAGTGCAACAGTAATTAGAGGTAGGATTTTTAGAGATACTTAGATCAGAAATGTTCTACCTTTATGAATGCGGTTAGTGCCTTTGTAAAAGTGGCATACGGGAGTATGGTTGGCTGTCCACCATGTAAGAATACAGAAAATAGAATTTGTTAGTAATGGGACTTTGCTTTGCCAAACAACAAATCTGCTGGTATCTTGATCTTGGACTTTCCCTAGAACAGTGAGCAATATGTTTTTATAGTTTATAAATTACCCAGTCTAAATTATTTTGCTATAGCATCCCAAATGGACTAAGACACTTCATTTGTTCTTAATTC
Source organism: Tupaia belangeri chinensis (assembly GCF_000334495.1). Classification (NCBI taxonomy): domain Eukaryota; kingdom Metazoa; phylum Chordata; class Mammalia; order Scandentia; family Tupaiidae; genus Tupaia; species Tupaia belangeri. The sequence goes on from NW_006160204.1 coordinate 1,955,767, forward strand.
TATGGGGGAAATTGGTGGTCTTTCACAATTATAACACTACCTAATTTTTTTTTTTTATTTAGGTTTTGGCCATAGGGTATGTGTGCTCACCTGAGAGAGACAGAGAGTAGGAAAGTAAGAAATCACCCCCCCCAGGGGGATGGTCACCCTGCAATGCCTTCTCCTCCATTCTCTTGGGATGGTCACCCTACAATGCCTTCTCCTCCATTCTCTTGGGATTTTCGCCACACACACACACACCCATACATGCTCCCAATGTGATTTTTGAGACTCTAGTTTCGGGACTCAGATGATGGTCAGCCATGTGAGAGTCTAACATCTTAATTATCATGCTGCCTGCTGGCCCTACTATCTATTTTTTTTAAAATGAATATCATTTACAGATTAAGATTTACTGTCATAAATTCATCTTGAATTTCTTTCAGATGCTTCTTCTGCAACTACCAGAACTTATTTATTTATTTGGCATCTTAAAATGGTAACCGATATTGTTTAGTTTTTGATGCTAAACTAACTTTAAATTTCTTCAATAAAATCACTTGGACATGACAAATATTGGGTTGTCAGAAAAGTCATGACACACTCTTAGATAGAAAAAATATGTTAATATTTTTCCAACAACCAAATAGTAATTTTATTTCTTGTTGAATTTTTTTATGTCTATGTTCATGAGAGTCCACTCTCTTTATATTTTGAGTGTCATAAGTTTTGACTGAATGCCACATGTATGTATTATATGGAGAAGGGTAAGTGATATTGAGGTAAATTGTATTAAGGATGGAAAATGGCCATGCTTCTTCTTCTGTCAGGCCATTTGTATTGGGAGGAACTGAGTTGTGCCTGGTTGTTACTATCGTTACCATCAGTGCACCACACACTTCAAACTCCTCTAGTTTAAAGGGTTTTCTTAGTCTTCTTGCTCCACCCTCAGCTTTCAGTAGCCCTGACACTGCAGAAAATGTCTTTCTTTGTGCCCCTCTCCCTGTGGTAAAATGCTGTTGCTTGTTATCAATCTCTATGAATTTTTAAAAATGTATCTTTCATGTAAGTTTTATGGTAGGAGTAGGAAGGCATTACTCAGTTTTCTTGCTTTGGACTCATTCTTAAGCCAGGTTTGTGCAACTGTGCTTCTGAGTTGGGTATTTCAGCTTTTTTGCCCATTTTCGGCAACCAAACTCTCCGGCCCCTCACCAAGACCTCTGCTCTGTATTATTCCAAGATGCTGGACCCAGGAAGTTTTCATGATCCTCTTCCATAGGCAGGTAGACTTCATTCTATTTAGTTCCCTTAGAATTAGTGGATCTCTGCCTCATTCCTGAAGGAAAAAGAGAGATGTAGACGTTTTCCTATCCATCCCCCAGAAACACATAGGTTTTTCTTCTATCCTTACCCAGTGGCATAGGAGGTGAGAGGTTATTCCTCTCCCAGGGGCTTATCGCTTTCTTTCTTATGAGAAAAGAAATAGAAAAGCAGGTGCCATTTCCTATCCATCTCTAAAGTCAATGAATCATTTCGGGTATATCTATAACCCTAAAGTGGTGGGCTTTCTCTGGTCTCCAAGACAGGTATGTTTCTGTTTTATTCACTGCTGTTTTCCTAGAATGTAGAATATCACCTGGCTAGTAAATGGTAGTACTTGACTTTGATTAGTGGATGGATACATATTAATTAAAGAAGACCATAAATCAAATAATCAAATTTAAATCGAGAAGATCATAAACCAAATAATAAAATTTAAATCCAGAAGGTCATAAATCAATTCATATAATTTAAATCCAGAGAAAGCATTTTAAAGTCTGAAAATGTTTGGGCAACCTCATGACTTTCTCCCTTCTAATAAATATTTTTCTTATGACCTTTCTCCATAATATTGCGTCATTAGAAAAGTCATATTTTTTCTATTCTTTTTAATGCGAAAATGTGTCATGATTTTTCTCACAACCCAGTATAATGTCTTCACCAACCTATCCAAAGTGCATTATTCCTTTAGGAACAAGCTTAAGTTAAAAGCATAACCGAGCATTTCCTTGCTATTTTCCTCAGAAACACAAAATTCAACTCTTATTCACCAAGGCAGAACTTGCATAATTGGTCTTAGGTAAAAGTCTTCCATATTCTACTTGTGTGATTTTGGACAAGCCTCTTAATTTTTCTTCGTTTTTTACTGTTTTGTCATCTGTACTATGAGGAAGAGAGCATGTGTACTTGCCAGAGACACAGAGAGGGTGAGAGAGTAAGAACATACTCCCCATAGTGACGGTCATGTCACAATCTGTTCTCCATTTCTCCTTTCAGGACTTTGGACCTGTACACACAGGTACCCTGTGTGTTTCTCCAGTCAACAGGTCCATAGCTCAGCTGCCTAACCACTATGCCATTGGCTAGACCCTCCTAACCTTTTTTACCTTGTTTTTCCATGTGTGTGTGTATACACACACACGTGCACACACACACACACTTGGGGTAATTGCATTATCTTCTAGAGTTACTATCACAATCACTAGAGATTATAGATATATACACAAACACATACATATGCCTATGAGAGCTTATTATGGTAGTTATCACTGGCACACCATAAACAATATTTATTTATCTGGTTTCCTTTTTATGGTTCCCTGTAATCTCTCTAGGATCAAAGAGACCATCTTGAGATGTCGAAACATCCCCCCTACAGACGAGAAAACACAGCATGCACTGAGTCCATAATTCCTTCAAAAATGAGTCATGCTGAATATGGAAATGTAATCAAAAAGGGCAAACATATTTCCTTCTGCCTTTTTTTCTCCATTTCTATTCCATAGGATTCCCCACATAGTTTTGTTCTGTTTTTCAGAAAGATTTTTGCAATAGAGCATGTGTGCTCACTGAAAGACAGAGAAAGAGAGACAGAAAGTGAGAAATCCCCCCCCCCCCGGGGGTGGCCACCACACAATCCTTTCTCCTCCATTCTCCTCTTGGGATTTTAGGCACTCACACACACACAAATCTGGCATGAATTTTAAGCCACTGGGTCTGGGACTTGAGTCTGCAGTCTACTACATGGGAGTCCAACAACGTAACCATTTCGCCATATGCCGGTCCCCCCCCTTTTTTTTTATTACATTATCCATTAGCTGGATTAGAATCTGGTTGAGATATTTGTTTTATTTTAGCAAAAATATAACTAGGGGATGGCCTCTAGGGAATCAAATTCTTTACATTCCACATTCCTTTACCTAGTCCTCTCTATGAGCAAGACACAGTGCAGGACACAAGTATAAGTGAGACGTGTTCCCTGACTTTAAAAACATGGGGCATTGGAAAGTATCAGACACATGGAGTTGGGACAGCCTGACCTTTCCTGAAAGAACAGGAAATCTGGATTCTAACAAAGGTCTTATACTGCATATCCCAAACCACCATTTCATGTGCTTTTTCAAAATATCTTGCACTGATGTGCTGACTCTAGTAACTAAAGGCATAGTCATGTTTTAATTCTTTTTATCTTTGCTTCACCGTTGTTAGACAGAACAAATACTAGGTTTCATATGTAACAACTGGGTAAACCAAGGATAAGAACCATTTCGTTAAATGGTTTGATTGCATGATTTGGAGCCACATCTAAATTCTCCTGACTCCATACCTTATGTCATATTTGCAGGTATGTCATAATTAGAAATGGTTCAAGCTCTGGATTATGGAATGAAGAAAAAATAGAAGGTCAAAAAAAGTAACAAAGGTGGGCATTGAGAAACTCAATACCTGACTGAGAAGCTCATGTGACAAATGAGCCCAAGCACTACTGTCAAAGGCCCACTTACTATCTTTATTGTTTCAGCTGACAAAATAAACTACTCTGGATCTCTGTTTTGTCATCCATACTCTGAGGAAGAGGATGAAAATAAATTCCTGCCCTATTTCTCATAGGTTTTGTATAATGACCAAATATCACTATGTGTATTAAAGTATATAAATGTAAGCTAATGAACATGATATCTCTAAATATGTGATTATTTCTTGGCATAGTTTGTACCTGATAGTACAAATACTATGAAAACTCAACCAAGGTTCAGATACTGTTCCTTGCCACTAAGGTAACCACTGTTCCAACATCAAAACATAATAATAGTGAGAGAGAGAGAGAGAGAAGAACACAGAATAGAACAGCAAAAGAAACACAAAACACAAATTGTGTCAGACTGTCCCAGATTAAAATTCTAGTTTCATCTGTTCTAGTTCAGAGATAAATTAGATAGATGACTTAGAGAAATTTCTTAAACTTCTTGAAAAGTTTTATTTTAAAAAATAGAGTTGGGACATACTTTTTAGTATTTTTATGAGGGTTTAATAAAAATATAAATAAAGTAATATTATGCTGTATATATATATAGATGTTTTAAACATATTAGCTTTATTACTCATTTCTATTCAGTTATATATTTGTCAAACCTTCTTTGGACATCAGTTAAACTCCAAGTTTTACACTAGACATTGGTGACACAGACTTTTTTTCCATTTACCCCAGGTTAGAAACTGAAATTCCAGGGGCCAGCAGGTGGCATGGTGGTTAAGGTACTGGACTCCTACATGGCCAACTGCAGTTTCAGTCCCAGACCTGGCAGCTTGCTTTCTCACTTTCTCTTTCTCACTCTCGTTCTTGCTCTCTCTTTCTCTATCTGGTGAGTACATGTGTCCTGTAGCAAGTAAAAATAATAATAATGAGAAATAAAAAATAAGTCTTAAAAAAAAAACACTAAAATTCCAAAGATTAAGGAGGTACTATCAATGTCCTGTTTCAATAGAGTATAATGGATTCACTTCCTCTCACCCATATCCCTTAAAAGAGTCATTGATTAAAGTCTAATAACAAATGACAAAGTGTATCTAAACCTAGGATAAGAAACCATGATTAAAGTAAAAGAAGAGAAGCAGGTATAACTAGCATCTGTTAGGAAATCAGAAGGTATAACAGAGTATCAGGAAGAAGCCAAATATGCTCATCCTAGGAAGAGGTTAGGACCAAAAGAGATCTGAGAATGGAGGAAAGAATGTTTTTGTTTTTTTTTTTCCTTTGTTCATCCTTCTACTCAATACATATGTATTGTCTAGTACCCTCCTCACGGTGCTGAATGAGATTAACTTTTGCAACCAGGTGGTAATGCCTGAAAGGAACAGAGAATGTATTACCAGCCATGGCTTAAAGGTAAAAGATTTCAGATGCCATTACCAATCCCCAAAGTCATTTAGTCACCAGTATGCGCTATAATGGATTATTGATCCCATAGACTATAAAGGCTCTCAAAGATCTATCATAGGCTATTGGGTTAATCTAGCGACTGAACATGCATACTTATATGTCTATTGTCTTCCCTCATTCTTATGTATAATTCCTCCTTCTGGAGTTAATAGGAGTTATGTGCTTGCTTCCAAGGGGAAAGAAATACTCTCTTTAGGTTTCATGCTTCAAATCCCAATGAAATAATAGCTCAGAAGATGAAGTCTCTGAATGCTTAAATTTGAATCCTTCAAATGTTATTTATATTCATTTATGTGTCCATCAACATTAAACTTGTTCAGAAGTAAGGGCCTGGCGAATTTCATTTTAATTTAGGTTCCTTTTGAAACCACTACATGCACATATTAGCTCTGGCATCTGGAGTGGTTTCATGTCTTCATGTTTAGAGGTATGAGTATATGTGTGTGAGAGACGGAAAAAGAATACATGATAGCTTTATGCCAGTGTTCTAAAATAAAAAAAACTCTTAGCTAAAACCCCATCTCATGATGTGCCAAGGATAGACTCCTACTATAAAGTGCAAACCTAAAAAATGAGCTATGCACTGGAAATACTTACATAATTTTCACCATAAAGCTGAACACATGTATCACTAACAGTCTTGCTCGATGTGCCAAAGAGATATTTCAATAAAGAATAATATGATGTCACAGTAAACATACCTTTCATTGAACAGGGTCAATAAGATAGCAAAATCACCTTACTCAAGTTACTGGTTTAAATAAGAGAGATTACTGGGGACCAGCAGTTAGCGTAATGGCTATTTCGCTGGACTCCCACATGGTCGACCACAGTTCATGTTCCGGACCCAGTGGCTTAAAACCCACGCTGGGTGCGTGTGCGTGCGTGCCCAGGATCCCGAGAAGAGAATGGAGAAGAAGAGACTGCAGTGTGGCCGTTCCCCCTGGGGGGTGATTTCTCACTTTCTGTTTCTCTGTCTCTGTCTGTCTGGCTAGCGCACGCACCCTATGGCAAAAACCTCTCAAAAAAAAAAAAAAAAGAGAGATTACTCAGAACTAGCGCACGCACCCTATGGCAAAAACCTCTCAAAAAAAACAAAAAAAAAACAAAAAAAAAAAGAGAGAGAGAGAGAGATTACTCAGAACCAGAAGGTGGAATTATAGTCAAGACAGTGGACTCCCACATGGCCAACCATGGTTGGGTCCTGGACCTGGTGGCTTGAAAATCACGCCAGGCACACATGCATGTGTGCCCAAAGTATAAATCAGTAAGAATATACTAAAAGTAGTCCTTCTAGAGGATACGGCACCATTTCACGGCTTTTAAATCCTTCTTTCCACTGAAGGTCTGGCATCAGATACATTAATGAAGCTTTTCCTAACTTCTGTTCATTCTGATCGTCTATCTCTGCATTACAATTGCACCGATAACTTATGATCTAAACAGGCATTTAATTGCTTTTCAGCTTTCTGTGGGAATTACTTTTGTCTTTTGGGCTAGTTTGGTTAGGAGGGAGAAAACATTCTGAGCCTCAGGGTCTGTTAATCTTCATCAGTTCTATAGAACCACAAGAAAGGGGACAACAAATGAACTAGGCCTTTGAGCACATCATTGGGATGAACACAAGAGACAAAGCGTTGACTCTCTTCACGGAGTATGGTTTCCTACTTGTTTTGACCAAAGCTCAAGTTCTAGCTACAGACTAATGGGCTGTAATTTCGCTCACCGAAGCATGGGTTTAATTACTCGAGCATGCAGGAGAGGAGAAAGGAACCTGGAGAAGCAAAGAAATAATGATGATAATGGCAGTGCCTTACATTGTTTTTTCCTTTTGTATGTATTCTCAAGTTTAACAGTCAAGATTACTTACATTTTCACATTTACATATCACAATTAATCCCTGTAATAACTGTTGAAACTTGGGACCAGCAGTTAGTGTAATGGCTATGTCGCTGGACTCCCACGTAGTCGACCCTGGTTCAAGTCCTGGACCCAGTAGCTTAAAATCACGCCAGGCGCATGTGCGTACATGCCCCAGATCCCAAGAGAATGGAGGAGAAGAGATTGCAGTGTGGCCATCCCCCCTGGGGGGTGATTTCTTGCTTTCTATCTCTCTATCTCTCTCTGTCTGTCTGGCAAGTACACGTGCCCTATAGCAAAAACCTCCCCCCAAAAAAAGTTTTAAAAAATAATTGTTGAAACTGCACTGTAACATAATCATTAAGATGAACAATTCTCTAGTGAGAGAAACCCTTGTTTGAATCCAACAGCCCCTACAATTTGTTTCCTCAGCTCTAAAGCAAAGATAGAGACGGCATATCTTTAAGTTTATTGTCAAGGTTAATTGAGATTAATACATATAAGGCAACTAAGTTTCTGGCAGAGAAAAAGTAATCATTAGCTTATTATTGTTGTTATTATTATAACTACTGATCTGTTATCATTATTGCAAAGGACTTGCCTCCATGTCATTACTTATTTGTGAATGTCTTGCCACCTGTCTACAGTAACTAATTTTTGAAATAATCTTGGGTGATTATAATAGCTACCCGTACCTCTCAATTTTTCGACCTTATTCCCCAAAAGCTTTTTCCTTCCACTTAAGTCATCCATTCAGACTCATAATTATAATTTTCTTTTCTCCAAATGTCTCCATTCCCAAAACCACTGAATCAAGCATCCTTCTTCCGGACCATTGTCTCCCATCTTCCCAGCTGGCTTTCTGACAGCCACGTCCATCACATCACTAACTCCATGTAAGTATTCCTTCACCTGTACATTTTTACTCTTTTCCTGCTTTCAGTTACTTTTATCCCAAGTTTAAAACCCAGAGTCTCCATTTCAAAACTCTCTTGCCATACATTACTCTTT
>NW_006160204.1:1964067-1999282 GCF_000334495.1 Tupaia belangeri chinensis
TTTTCAACCAAATTATCTAGAAAAATTAAACCCCTATCTAAACTTATTTCCTCTGGTCTCATATCTAGAAACTCAAATAATGCTGAGAGAAAATTATTTTGGATAGATTGAAATGGCTTTAAATTTATTATCAGTAACACAGTAAGTTTTCTAGTCTTAGTTAATACTATTATATTCCTCTAGCTAATTCTCTTACTTCCTGCAAGAGTTATTTCATAGCTCCTCAATTCTTCTCAAACCTTGAATATATCAGTTATTCCTTTATTTTAATCATTAACTTTATCTTTTTAATTCACATGTCCACTTATTCTCTTTATCCCTTCTCCTGCCTGCTCACCTCTTTCTCTGTTCTCTCTCACACACACACACATATAGAAAGAGTAGGGAAGGAGGGAAAGACATGATTAAATGGAAAACTCTCAAAGTACTATACATCTACCTATTGGAATGTGCACTCGCAGTTTCTGCACCATTTTTCTCCTCCTACTTTCTATTACACAAATGAGTCATTCCTTCTACCTAAGTCCAGTCACTTTTCTTGTGCTTCTTTGACCTTATGTGTGTGTGTATACACACACATATATATTTATACATATATATATATATATTTCAGTATCTCCCTCATTATTGTTCATCCTGTAAGAATTAAAATATGCTCTAATTTCTCTCATATTAAATTTTTGTTTTAATTTCAAAAAGCTTCCCGATTATACCCTCCACCCATAACTAGATCTCTTTTTCCTTTTATTGCCAAGTATTCAAAACATTCTCTACAAAACTGACTCTTTTTTCCCATGGCTATACATTACTTCTTAGTCTACTTCAGTCTAAATTTCCAAATTCACTCCATTAAAAACGGTGTTATTACTTCATAAATGACTCAATGCTATTTTAGCAATTTTTTATAAATCCCCATCTTGAAGGGCTAGCAAGTAGTGTAATGGTTAAGGTGCTATAGTCCCACATGGCCAACTGTGGTTCAAGTCCCGGATCCAGCAGCTTGAAACTCATGCCTGGCACATGTGTGTATATATCCAAAATCTCGAGAGGAGAATGGAGAAGGAATTGCAGCATGGTCATTCCCCTAGGGGGTGATTTCTTGCTTTATGTTTCTCTGTCTCGCTCTGTCTCTTTAGTGAATGTACATACCCTATAGCAAAAATCTCTTTTAAAAAATTCCCATCATGCTTAATCAGAAGTTCCCAAAAGTTAGCATGTACCCTAAAGTGTTGATGATCCTCAGACTTTGATCCTGTATTCCTTTCCTACTTTCCTATATTTTCTTCCTTCGGAATACTACTCAATAGTCTTTTCCCAAGATGGTCTCACCTATGCCCAGAGATCAATTACTATGCATATCATCAACATTCTAATTTAAATTTCTAGCTTTTGATTCTTAACCCTGTATTTCAACTTGCCTTCTTGATATCTCTATCTGAGCATCTCAGTGGCATCTTAAATTCAATATACTGAGAGCTGATTTCATCTTCTCCTTCAAATCTAGCTCTCATTATTTTTCATCTCCACAAATGGCAGGATTATTTATCCATCCCATTACACAAATCAGGAACCTTCAAGTTATTCTCTAATACTTTTCCTCCTTCACAAACTCTCTGGTATTGCCTCAGATCTTTCAAATCCGTCCATTTCTCTCCATCTTCAGGAACACCACCATCACCTCTACCGGCCTACAGTCACATCATCACCCTCTCTCACTGTAACTCTTCGCTGGCATGGGCTTCCTCAGAGGGCATTATCTAACCCAAACTCAATACTCTTGAAAAACACACATCTCATCAGATCACTGTTATGCTTAAAATCTTACCAAGCTTTCTCAATGCTCTTAGAATAAGAATAAAATTTCTTAATATAGCTTGAAACTATACTAGAACCAGGCCCTTGTCTATCCTCCAACATCATCTTAGTTAATATACCTCACATTCTCCATGTCCCATAAACTAAAATTGCCATGAGAGAAGAGCCATGATACTTTGTTCATCTTATTCTTAGTAATGACCAAAATTCCTTGTACCTGGGTCATAACAAATAAACAATAAAGCTAAGTGACCTGCCCAAGGCTATGCAACTAATTGCACCATACGCTACTTTAAATAGCCTCTTAGTATAATAGTAGAAAGAAAATACCAATGGGCCAGCTTGTGGCAAAGCAATACAATTGGACCCACATAAGAAAGTCTCTGGTTCATATCCTGGAGCCTCCCTGTATGCACTAGGTATGCATGCATGCCCATGATCCAGGCTGTGTCAGTCTGGGGGTAAATTGTAGAGTAAATACCCCATTGAGGATGTCTGTCTGTCTCCCTCTTGCTCAATTAATCAATCAATAACTTTAAAAATGAGGAAATAATGAAAAGAACAAATTGAGAGACCAAAAAATTTTTCTAGCAAAGTATACACTCATTTTTGCATTAACATATCAGTGACCAGTTGAGCTGAGTATAGACCAGGAAAAGAGAAAAGCAATGGTAGGGGCCAACAGGTGGCATGGTGGTTAAGGCACTGGACTCCCACGTGGCTAACCATGGTTGGAGTCTCAGACTTAGTGGCTTGCTTTTTCGCTTGCTCTTTCTCTCTTTCTGTCTCTCTCTTAAGAGTGCACTTGCCTTATGGCAAATTGAAAAAGAATAAATAAATAAATAAATAGATAATTCTTAAAAAAAAGGAACCGAAAGCAATGGTAACTTCCATGCCAGATGCTTTCAGATACCCTTGATCACTAACTGTACAGGAGAAGCCTGAAATCTGAGAAGGCTTGCCTATAATATTTACCAATCCCAAAGAACCCACCTGGAGGTCCAGTAGGGAAAATACATGAGTGTAGTTACTTTCATAAGTAGGACAGGACACTCAGTGACTACTAGGCTGAAACAGTCTATACAATCAGTGAACACAGGCCTAGGTGATATACATTAGGAGCATTCATAAATCAATTAAAGATCAATGCAGATTTCCTGTTACCAAGACAGGGTCTGGTTTGTATATACATTGTCTGACCATTGCAATAAAAGTTTAGCTTATTGATTAACAGAATCATCAGAGTATGTTCAGGGCTTAGGGCCCCTAATCCTGTGATATTAATGTAGACAGGGTGCACATGTCTCTGGAATGTCCCTAGCCATAGCCAGTTCCATGAACTGAAGGTGATGGTCACAAGTTGTTTACGAGCCCCAGCTGTGGCCTGCAGCGAGGTCTTAAGAAAGCCAAGACAATAAGGAAAGGAGAAGAGAGCTCAATGCATGGTGCCTATTCATACGAACCCAGATTAATTCCTGGTTAAAAATACCACCTAAAAGGGACCAGAAAGAGGATGAGGGAGAAAAAGACGGAAGAGGGAGAAAAAGATGGAAGAGGGAGAAAAAAAGGAGGAGGAGAGAAATAAGTAGTGATGGAGTCAGTAGATGGTATGGGGTTACATTGCTGGACTCCCACATGGCCTACGCAGTCAGAGTCCTGGACCTGATAATTTGAAAATCATGCCAGGCATGTGTGCATGCATACCCAAGATCCTGAGAGGATAATGGAGTAGAAGGGATTGCAGGTGGCCATCCCCCCAGTGGATGATTTCTCACTTTCCCTCTGTCTCTTTCTCTCTCTCTCTCTCTCTCTCTCTTTCTCTCTCTCCAGTGACCACCCACTCCCTAAAGCAAAAACTTTTTTAAAAAAAAGAGAAAATGATAAATACAGCTAAAATCTTGTAGAACTCTTATCTATTATTATGGGGGAAAAAATTACTACACAAATCAGAACTTGTTAAAGGCAAACAGAAACCATTTTGTTTTCATTCTGCCCCTTAAAATGCTTGTTGCCTTCATAGTCATGGGTCTTGAAATTGTCATTTTTAGCACTGCAATCTAAACAAGCTCCTGGCACTTCTGATACAAAAGAGATGCCATAATTTCATGCCTTTGCAAACACACACTGTGAGCAATCAAGAGAAAAAGGAAATTAAAAACTAATTCTACTGTTTATTCTACTCATTTATTTTATCAGTCATCTCAGTCTCACACTGAATAACAATCAACAGGGTTTGATAGACATACCTAGGGGAGGCTAGACATCTCTCAAAATCTCTAGAAAGCTAGAAAGGAAAGTTAAATAACAGTACTTTGGGGAGGTGTCTCTAATTATGCAATCAACAGTATCAGCGCCAGTACCTTCAGTGTAAAACTTGCGAAATCAGACACATTGCAATGGGATATCAATAATTTAAATACTGGAGTTTCTCTATCCTAGACTAAAAATATTTGACGTCCTGTAATCACAAAAAGAAGACTAACCCAGAAAAACTTAGAAGAACGGTAACACAATGACTAAAGTTAATATCTGACTGCATGTAGTTATACTTACATGATTATTCCTGCTTGAATTTCGTCAGTTGGGAGTACACCAAGGCTCATTATGATCCCTTCCATATAAATCCCAATTACGTCTCAGCAGCAATAGGGAAATGGAGAAAGACAAACTATCCATCAAAGGAGAGCCTGCCACTTGCTGCTTCTGAAACTCTTCTCAAGAGTGTGGGGCAGAGGCTGGACAGGATGGGAATCATTGGCTTTAATTATTCTTAAACATCAAGACCTGTGTGTATAATTTCTTCAAAACAGGAAAAACATGTACTGCAAAGCACATTGCATAACAGAAAGCTACTGAGGCATCTGGATCACAATCATACCAACGCCACTGCTAATATTTGTGAAAGTGAATAATAACTATCTGTGACTGATAGGTCTTATTTCTAAATAAACCTCAGGTAACCAATCAATATGTATATACAGAGAATTAGTTACAAGTGGGCTTCCTAAGACGCAAGCTCCAGGCAGATATTTACTGTAGGAGCTAACGGAAGAGCAACACCTGAGTTCAGGGGAGGGTGAAAGTGAATTGCAGTGGTCATGGCTGAGGCCTTAGCCGATCATAGTCTACAGATAGCCCTGAAACGACAGAATCCTTTAGAGAGGGGCAAGGGAACTGGGCCATTTTTATCTCTCCCACCTCCACCCTCCCTAATTGACCAATTACTAGATACAGGCTCTTTTTCAGTAAGACAATTTTTGAAGAGTCATTCATTTGTGTGGTATGACCTTTCTAAATGACACAATATCCATTAAGAAAATCTATTATGTATTGAGCCAGGAAATGGCATGGAGGTTAAGGTAGCCAGATCCCATATAACTGACTATATGGTTTGAGTTCTGAATCCACACCTTGAAATCATGCCTGGTATGTGGGTGTGAATGCCCAAAATCCTGAGAGAAAAATGGAGAAGAATGGATTGCAGCATGGTCACCCCCTCTGAGGGGTAATTTCTCACTTTCTCCCACTCAATCTCTCCCTCCAGCAAGCACATACCTTATGGGGGAAAAAAAAAAAAAAGCCCTATTTTGTATCTATTCCATGACTCCTCTAGCACTAACTACTAATTATAGTGAATACATAATTCACAACTAACAAACTCCTATTTATCCTTCAAGTCCCAACTTAAATATTTATCAGATCTATGGAGATTTTTTTTTCTTTTTTTGGAGAGGTTTTTGCTATAGGGCACGTGCACGTGCCAGAAAGACAGAGAGAGACAGAGAGACAGAAAGTGAGAAATCACCCCCCCAGGGAGGATGGCCACAGCGCAATCCCTTCTCCTCAATTCTCCTCTCGGGATTTTGGGCAAGCATGCATACGCGCCCAGAGTGAGTTTAAGCCACCAGGTCCAGGACTCGAACTGCGGTCGACTACATGGGAGTCCAGCGACATAGCCATTATGCTAACTGCTGGTCCCTTCAGATCTATGAAGATTTTTCGGAGCAATGATAGTTCCCCCTCCTCGTGCTCTCGTCACCTCACTATTTATGATCATACTTATCTAACTGAATCACGTCTGTATCCCACATCAGACTATGTGTTCCTTGAGGGTAGGCTGCAATTTAGATGTCAATTTACTAACTAAAATCTCCCAAGCTACCCTAAAAAAAACATACTACATTTATTATTTTTAAATACATCACATTTATGTTTCATCTTAACACTTACACCTATCCTGTAATTATCAAGTTTCTTTATATACTCGTTTATTGTCAAACTATTGGTGAACCATTGTTTCTAAATTTCACTTACTTAAATGTAATTATGTATATAGCTAATAGTTTTATATTGGAGTTGAATCTAATTAGCAACATAAAACAAATTGAATCATGATTATTTATCTTAATAATGTTGGAATTAAACAAGTTTTGCATTTTTCACACCAAGAAGCCAATTTCTGGATTATAGTGTTATAGACCTTGTTTCTGACAAAACCTTGATGTGAGGTATTTATTTCATGTAGTTTGTTTGTTTTGTTTGCTATAGGGCATGTGTGTTTGCCAGAGAGACACAGAGAGAGAGAGAAAGTCGAAAGCACCCACCCCTGAGGGGGAAGGCCAAGCAGTAATCCCTCATATATATTGTTTTTTTCCTTAGAACTATGTATAAGTTTTGAATTGATTTCAATTTCTACCTTTTCTATACTTAGTTTTAATTTTATATACATATATGAGTACATATACATTTGATTTTAAGGAAACCAAAGGAAAATGCTTATGGTTCAATAGCATACAGTTTATAACTAATGTAACTCAAGTATATGATGGAGTAGACTGAACATTCAATAGAGAACTATGCAGAAATATCCAAGAAATGTTGACTAAAAACATTTGTCAGGCCTTTACTGCTGGTTACCAGTTGACTAATACACACAGAGGTAGGGACCTGGATTCTATTAATATTTTTCTCCTATGCATTTGCTCAAGTAACTTGCTTTGATCTCCCATTAATACGTTTTTTAATTACGAATATTAGAATGCATGATTGCCAAAGTGCCTTAGATGTCTATAGTTCAGTATTAATTTTCTCTGCAATCAGGATTCATGTAGCTACTAAAAGATTAATTCTCTTTCAAAGAAGATCAGTAAAAGTCATAGATCTGTAAGAGGTTTTCTACTAGGTCTTAGCTGTCTTATAGGTGATTTCTTCCTTTGGCCAGACAAAGGAAATTAAAAATCATAAACTAAATATAGTTAACACTTAATGTAAGTGTAGGAAATTTACAGATGGGAATTGGAAGATTTATTTTTGCAGGATGTTCTCATTTCTCCTTCCCATTCTACTGCAGTAATATATGTGACTTCTAAAACCCTTATTCACAGAGTTTCATTTTCATCCAGGTATATTAGGCTATTCTATTATTAAACACACCTCCTATAATTGCTACAAAGTTTCTAAGAGTGTAAGTCGATTTAGTGATAAAACAATTGCTTGGAGGTTTAGAACATCAAAGCTGAATTTGAGACCAAAATAAGCCAGTTCCTGAATCATAAACACATTCACCCTGCAAAAATTTTAAAAAGCCTTGGCCAGCCAAGCTAGTGGTTTGATGGTTAAGGCAGCTGGATCCCACTTAGCCAACTACCTGGCAGTTTGAGTCCTGGACCCTGCTTCTTGAAAAACAAGCCAGGTACATGTGTGTAGATGCCTAAAATCCTGAGAGGAGGGATTGCAGCATGTGCTTTCTGACTCTCTCCAGTGAGCACATGTGCCCTATAATAACTTAAAAATAAATAAATAAATAAAATAAACTAGTGATTTCAGAAGCAAAGTAAATTGGCTTTCCAGAGAGACTATATTAAAAAAAAAAACAAACAAACAAAAAAAAACAAAACCTTTTAACAAATCATTAAAGTCAGTAGATCCAGACGAAAGAGGATTCATTGCTCTCAGGTGTAATCTCCATTTGGAAAATATTGAAAGTTAATTTCCACAATATTAATTGTGGTATAAGAATAGCCCACTAAATAAGATCCTATGAATCTAATCTTTTCTCAAAAGGCAAAATAAAACCACTTGAAACAAATTGTATTGTCTTGCTCCTTCCCAAAACACATGATTTCACAGACACACTTGTCCATATATGCACACACACTCTTATACCTTCCCATCCGCTCAAGCAAAGCCAGTAATGCATTATAATCATGCTGGATTAATTTAACCCAGTCTTCTATCTGTATCAATAATTTGTTTATTACTGGCTCTCTGTAACAGAAAAATCAGAATATCTGTTCCAAGATTAGCTAAACTTTGGCATAATTTTTCTCAGTGAGTCTTAGTCCTTTGACCTCTCTTTAATCTATGTCCCAAATAACAATTAGAGAAAAACAAGAGGATGATGTTGATGTAAAGTAGAAAAGTGTTTAGCCTTGATAAATTTCAGTATATAAAACCGCTAACTCTAGGAATCAGATTAGAACTTAAAATGCCATCTTTTAATATCATTTCTAAAGAATTTTCTAGCCAGCATAAAATACACATGGTACAAGCAGACTGATGGAGACATATCAGACATGTAATTAAAGCTCTAGGTATGAGAGCACTGTCAGCCCAGACATGTATTGTCACTGATAAAGAAAAAAGGATAGAGCTACAGACGTTTGCAAAATCTTTTACCAGTTAAATATACCAAAATATCCCCAAGACTTTGGAAATGTTGTACAATATGTGTCAAAGAGAAGTTTCATTCTCTTTGCAGCTCGGCTCAATGTTTTATGTTCCCATCATTTCTCCTCCCTTCTCTTTCAGTGATATACATGTCATGTGTCTGTGGACCTAAAGGGAAAACTCGCATAAACACAATGTCTACAGTGACAACTTTACAGTTCATCCACAGGGAAGGCAGCATCTATTGAGTAGGATACAATTCCCCTGCAGTGTACCATCCAGAGACTTTATAAAAGAAGGGCTAGGTGCTAAGTGTCTTGTCTGCCTACTAGACATTATATATCCTATGTATTTTTAAAATCTTAATGCCACAAATGTATCACAGATTAGTAATTGAAAGCATTTTGTCTTATTTTTGGGGGGCCAAGATTTGATTTGTAATCATGGAGTAGCCATTCATTGCACTTGAGTGAAATTTCCATTTGGGAAATACTGGAAATGAATTTTTACAACATTAAGTGTAGAACCAGAATATCCTCTTAAAGAGCTCCTATGAATCTAGCATGTATATGGAAAGCAACAGGAATAACGAAGAGTTGACTAAGCTAAATGATTAAACAATTATTTGGGGGGGGGTTAGAAGGGACAAAAAATCCAACAGAAGCAAACTTAAACTATAATGATAAGGACAAGAATGAATAACACTTATTGAAAATGTACTGTGTTCCAAGCATTTAGCTACGAATTTCTTATATATTAATTTCTAATTTTCAGAGTAGTCTCATGGGATATGTAACTCTTGTTGTCCCTTTTTTGACATATGGGAAATGTAACTCAGAGAACTCAAGGCACTTGTCCACAACCATAGAGCTAGAAAGTGGTGGCTTATGATAGGAATGGACACAGTTTGCAGTTTGATGATAAAGCCCAAACTGTTAGATGACTATGTCTCTAGGAAAGAAATTACATTTATCTCAAGTAAGCCAGGGACGACTACAAAACTAAAGGAAAAACAGAACCACATCCTAAGAAGTCAAGAAAGAGAGCCAAAAATAAAACCAAGAAGTGTTTTATGTTAAAATCGTGCATCCTCTCTTCTTGTACAGTAGCAGGTCTCCATGTGATGGGGAGCATGACTATGGACACACTAGGTTCCCACTCTCCAACCTTCACCACCAGAGAGCAAAGGACACAGCCCCACCACAGCCATCACCCAAGACTGGGTATCCTGGGGAAGGATTCAGATGCATACCTGCTCTTAGATTTGACGTTGGGCTAGTAAATGCAGCAAATGGTCCTCCTGTGAAAAATAAATGGAAAGAGCTTAGGCTTCCTTATGGGATCACAGGGAAAGATTTGAGTAGTTCTCCAAAGAAAGAAGAAAGGGGTTACCAGAAAAAAATAAAGGAAGTTGTGTTATGATGGAAATAACAATGAGTGTTTATTATGCTTATACTTAGAAGTTGATTCAAGTATGATGAATCAGGGACCCTTGGGAATTATCATTTCATTACCCTATGTCATCTAACTTGTTAAAAAAGAATAATCATTCATGTCCTACTTCACAATCGTTTCCAATAAGGGTTTTCAAAAAATTAAAAATCATAATGTGATTTATGACCATTCCAAAGGCAAAGCTTTGTCCTATTTATGGGGATAAATACATTTACAAGCTATAAGTAACTTATGTGCAACACTTTGGCTTGCTGAATTAAAAAAAAAAAAAACTCTTCAAATATTTCAATGGTGTCATTTTAAAAAACAAAGTTTAAATGTGAAATGTATACTAAATATAAATGTTTAAAAATTATTTATTAAAGCAGATATAAAAAGCCTTTGGCTGACTGCAAACTCTACACTTATTAATGCTTCTACAATTATACTTGTGGCTCCAAATAATGTTTCAGTCAACAAAGGACCACATATATATAGGACAGAGATCTTGAAGATTACAAGGTAACTGTAAAACTCTTATTGCCTAGTGACATTGCAGACATTATAATGTCATAGTGAAATCCATTATTCATGTGCTTGTGGTGATTCTAGTATTAACAAATCTGCTGCATTACCAGTTATATAAAAATATAGCATTAATTATAAATAACAAATACACAATATTTGACAATGATAATAACTATGTTACTCATTTGTGAGTGACCGTGCTATACTTTTATCATTATTTTAGAGGATATGTTCTCCTTCATAGTCTGTTGATTGCATCATTCTCTTGTGCTTGATTTAATCTCATGTTGCTTTGTTCATCATGGCCCTTCCAGTGGGACAAGAAGTGGAGATTGGAGACAGTAGTATTGATGATCTTGATCCTGTGTAGGCGTAGACTCAAATGTGTGTATATGCCTTAGACTTTAAAAAAAATAATTTAAAAAGTAAAAATGAAAAAAATTTAAAATGGAAATAAGCTTATAGAATAAGGGTATAAAGGAAGAACATATTTTTCTATAGCTTTGTGATGTGTTTTATTTTAACTAAGAACAGTTATAAAAATATACCAGAGGGAACCAGCAGTTAGCGTAATGGCTATGTCACTGGACTTCCACGTAGTCGACCGTGGTTCGCGTCCCAGACCTGGTGGCTTAAAACTCTTGGGCACGCGCGCACACGTGCCTACCATGAGTTTTAAGCCACCTGGTCCGGGACGTGAACCGCGGTCGACTACGTGGGAGTCCAACGACATAGCCATTATGCTAACTGCTGGTCCCCCAGCATTTTTCTGTTCCTTTTCTAGTTTACATATGTTTAGATACACAAATACTTACCTTTCCATTATTTTCTTTATTTATTTATTTATTTTTACTGAGATTTTTGCTATAGGATGCATGCACGCCCCCAAGAGACAGAGACAGAAAGTGAGAAATCACTCCTCCAGGGGTGATGGCCACACCACAATTCCTTCTCCTCCATTCCCCTATTGGGATCTTGGACACACATGCACATATAACACACCCGGTTTGAATTTTAAGCCTCAGGGTCTGAGACTCAAACTGTAGTCAGCTATGTGGGAGTCCAGTGATAAAGGCATTACATCATCTGCTGGTTCCGATCATTGCTTTATTTTTACCTACACTATTTAGTAGTGCAGGTAAGATACTGTACAGGTTTGTAGCCTAAGAGCAAAAGACTGTATCATACAGCCTAGCTGTATATTACTTCATTCCATCTGGATTTGTGTGAGTAACCTCTGATGTTCAAACAATGATGACATCACCTAACAAGGCATTGCCCAGAATCCATCCACAGTGTTAAGCCATGCAAGGCTGTTTTGTAATATCTCTATAAATTTTTTTTGTATAATTTGCTTTTCACAAATTAGATTTCCATTTTCACTATTCATCTTTAATTCATTTATTTAGATACTTAGTCGCTAAGGCAATTAGCGTACTAAAATTCTATCACAATGAGTGTAAATTAATTGGCCTGACTCTATCAACAGGCAGCCAGTAGGCTCTGGTGACTTCATTCAACAAAGCCTACCAGTAAACATGGCCTCAGATTTGGCCTTTATACCGAGTCTGACAAAGTCATTCTGCCATAAGACATGACCTTTTCTCCAAGGTAATGTGAATTTCACAGTAAAGTTTCAATTTCCTAGAGTCATGGGTAGCTTCTTCTGTATTTCTTTTCTTACATGCATCCAAAATGTGTTAGCTCCCTGTGGTTCTTGTCAAACCAGATACTAGTAGATGGCTTAGCTTACTTTTTCCCACTAGAAAATTTAAAACATGCTTAAACTTAATAGATGAGAGGAATATTTTTCAGGTACCTGAGAAAGAATTTCAAAAGATAATTAGATAGGGAACCAGCAGTTAGCGTAATGGCTATGTCGCTGGACTCCCACGTAGTTGACCGCGGTTCGCGTCCCGGACCCGGTGGCTTAAAACTCACGCCGGGCGCGTGTGCGTGCGTGCCCATGATCCCGAGAGGAGAATGGAGGAGAAGGGATTGCGGCGTGACCATCCCCCCTGGGGGGTGATTTCTCGCTTTCTGTCTCTATGTCTCTCTCTGTCTGTCTGGCGAGCGCACGCGCCCTATAGCGAAAATCTCTCAAAAAAAAAAAAAAAAGATAATTAGATAAAAAAAAAAAAATCCCCTATGGAATTGGAAAATCTCTTGAACTGTCTCATTATTACAAGCATCTAATGTATGTTAAATAATCACAAGAGAAAAGTGGCTCTGTAATGTCTACTCAGAGTTAAACTGAGGAAAAAGTACTCTTTATTTATCCCAATTAGAAACATCCTAACTATAAATAGAAGTAAGGGCAAAAATACTTTTCTGTTTGTCTAATGCACTATCATTAAACACTCAAGATGATGTTTGCTTGAGAATTTTCCTCAGATTAATACATTTCTCCTTAAATACAAATGGCCCACAGAGAGAAGAGAGTCCTTATTCCTTGGTGGTTCTGAGGAAGACTTCATACCCACAACCAATTTTTGCATGCTTGTCATCATAAGTAACTCCCACAGAGTATCTTAGATTTCACTAGGAGAACCATGTGTATTTTGAAAAAGTGGATCTAAATATTGAGGCCAACAGGTTCTAAGTTTTCAAGGAATTAAAATAGCAATAGAAAGAAAGCTCAGAAGATTAAAGTTAGAAAGCTCAACACTAGTTTCTCCAACACTGACAGGAATCAGAGTAATCACTGAGTGTATTGTCCTGTCTCTTAAAGTTGCTCTATTCAATGATTGAGAAGTCACACTCACAAACACACACACACAAATTTTAAAAGTCAAAATGACTCTGAAATAAAAAGGGCACCACCCATATGGATTTGAATGTGAAAGCTCTTGGCCTGATCTGGCAGGGTAGAAGCACCATCCATTCAGATTTGGCTATCTCTAAGGCAAATCCCCTAGAACAGTCCTATCTATGTTCCCAGAACATTTAAATTTAGAATGTAAATTATACAGAAGCCCTCCCAATCTGACACATTCCCAAGCTCTCGCTGAGTAAAGTCATATCTGTATTCAGTGCTGGATGATGTTAACTGCTACTTGCTAAAAGTGGTATACAGTTTGCTAAAATTTCCATTTTAAGCCCGACACTCTGTCTTAGAGTGATTAGTCTGTGATGTTGTATTCTCAGTTTCCTGTTAAAGTGAAGAAAAGGGCAACCCTTGTTTTCTGAAAATAGCTGACCGATGCTTCCTTTATGATAGAGCCAGACTGCCCATCAGTGAGTTTTAAGGAGATGTTCTGTTGAGACCTGAGCTAGCCCATCAGATTTATGAGCTGGTGAAGAGTTCTCTTCAATAAGGGAGAGATGGTAATGCTAAAAAGAAGCTACTAGTGATGGAACATACTACTGTCGACTTGCAAATGAAGACTGGTATGTTTGCTCCTGCAGCCCCAAATAGAAGCCAAAATCTAAAAAAATAAAATAAAATAAAAGGAGGGGGAGTATTTTTTTTTTCAAAGGTGTTTCAAAAGTATGATAAACACACAGGATGAATTTGCCACTCAGGATAGAATAGAATTTGCAAAAGTCTTAGTATTATATTGATCCCAGAATGGGCAGGGAAGATCAGAAATTAGATCCATACCACTTGCTGGTTGACAAAAGCCAACCTTGAGAGACAAAAGTCGGAGAATTAGGAAAGAAATTTATTTTGGTGAACCCAATACTGTGGAGCAAGTGGACTGGAGTCCATGACCATCTCCCCTGTACTGGATAAGATACAGAAGTTATGTAGAAAAAGAAGTCAGTGTGAGTGTACACCTAGAAGCAAAGGGTAAGCTATTCATTGCCTTGGGGCAAAATCACAAGGAGTCAAGGTCTTTGATATCTGGCAGGATCACAGAGACCAGATAGTGGCCAGGAGGCAATCACTGCTGAGGGGCAATTTTAGTTCTGGAAGGACAAAATGGAATTACCAGTTTTAGTTCTCTGCAAGGGGCTTAAAGATAAGCAATGATTAACTTGGCAGCAGGAGTAAAAGAGTCTTCAAGACAATTCTTAGATCCTGTTTTAGAATCTATATGGGGCTTTGCAGTGCTCAAGATGACAAAAATCTCTGCCAGTTATGTGGGAGAGAGTTAAATGTCTTTCTTCACCTTATCTCCTCTGCCTGGTATCTTTACTCAGCAAAGTTATTGTTAGCTTTCATTAGTTAAGCATGAGGCCTAAAGGGTTCATCTATTAAGATGGATGCCCAAGACTAAGTAAAATATGGAGTTACTATGGTTCTCTTACAGCTTGGTTACAATGTCTTTTTCAAAGAATGTTCCTTGACATGGTCTGTCCCTACCTGTTCCCTAAATATCTACACTAACCCAACTATTTCTCTTCAGTTCCAGCCTAGGAGGTACAAGGCAATCCTTACCTCCAACAAAACTGGAGTGAAAGTGGTCCTAGCTTTCCCATCTGAACTCAAGTGATTTTTTCCTCAGAGAAGCTCTTCCTGACCCCCAAACAGGATTAGGTTCCCCCCATGTAGATTTTACTGGAATCCTGAGATTTTCCTTCACAGCATGTATTTCAGCTGCACAAATGTCATTAAATGATCTTTTATGATATTGTTTACTGTCAATTGATTGTGAGAAATAAAATATGAAAATATTTCCAGGTTAACATACACACACACACACCTCCTTAATAATTTAGGATGTTTTGGTCTAAAACACCTAATGACAAAGAAAAGAAGACAGAGAAGGAGAAGGAGGAATAAAGGAAGGAAGGAAGGAAGGAAGGAAGTTAGTTACTTATTTACCTTTGGGAATAGTCTAGGAGAAATATAGTTTACGATGAGGTGACATCTGAAGTTCAAACAATGGGACCACACCTAGTTTCCCTTCGTTTTTTTCTGAACTCTGTTTCCAAGCCCTTTCAATGGCCTTGCTTCATGGTTACATGCTCACTGGTTATGCCTAGTGGAGACGAAGAGAAAATCTGCTTCTCTAACAACTCAGCTAAAGTCATAGAACTTGTGTTCATTTGGCTGTGACTTAACTTGGCACATGTGCCTATCCCTAAGCCAATCAATGTGGCAGGGATATATGGACAGGCTCATTCACATAAACCAATCAAAGCTCTCTCTAAGAGCCAAACATAAGGTTGTTACCTCCCAAATCCCATGACTGGAAAATTCAGCATACAATTCAAAAGGCAAAAATTAAAAATGGATTCTTTAGAGACAAGAAACAAATGTCTACACTGATGACCAATTAGATTTTTTCACTGCATGCCACAAAGAGGTTTTCAGTGAGGAAATAGCAAAACCAGATTTAGATTTGTGACTGCATCCATATGGGATAGTTAGATATAACAAGAATTTTTAAAGCAAAACAATAGGATTTGATGACTGAGTACAAATGATAACAGGATATAAGAAGGAAGATGACTCTGAATTTCTAGCTCTCATGAATACATTGATGCTGCCACCATGGATTAAGATGAAATAAAATAAGGAGCACTTTCAGGACTCCTAAAACCTTATGTTTTATATTCTATAGGAAATAGCTTCTATGTGACAGAACGTTGGTAAAAATTTGAGTTAATCACTACTGAGGTGAGCTAAATGGACTTATTATCTCTCAAAAACAAAAAGAACATTCAATTACAATAAATTGTAAATACACCCTATTTTCCCACTTTATAGAGGAGGCCCAAAACATAGGACATCCCATGTCTTGAGTAACCACTTATGAGAGTCTCTCAATTTAATTCACCAAACTCATTCCAGTGCTACTTGTACTAAACATAAGTAGAATCTTTCATCTCACCTAAAGTCACATCCAACTAAGATGGTTTATAAATTAGCTTTAATGCATAACAGATCACCCCAAAATTTGATAGTTTAAATGACAACCAAACACTTTGTTTTACTTATATCAGTATCCAATTTGGTCTAAGCTCAGCTGGTCTAGATCGAGACAGTTGATCTTAACCAGGAGTCAGCAGGGTCAGCTGCCAGGGTAAGTGGGATCTCTATGTTCTTCCTAATATTGTATGTCAGAATGTAACAGGCTACTCCAGGTTTATACACAGAGAGGCAGATGGTTCCAAGAGGAATAAGAAAGCAAGATTCAGTGTGCAAACTTTTCAAGTATCTACATATATAATATTTGCAAATGTCTCATTGGTCTAATAAAGTCACATGGCCAAAGCCTGCATTAATGTGAGGGGAATTTTTTTTTTAATTTGAATACTTTTTATTAAAACATCCCAAGAGGAACTCTTTCAAATATTCAAATTCTGAATGACTAATATAAAAAACAGTCCATGAAAACTTCCTTTACCTTTAAAGATTACATAAACTGAACACCTTCATCAAACATCAAATCACAAAGGTTCATTTTGAACTAAATGGATCAAGAACTTAACCATCTCCTCAGAAGCAATATTTGGTCCTACTGCTTCCATACTGTCACAACCAAAATACCAGGAACCAAAACATATGCTGTGATCTATAGGCATATGAAGTGTTTATTTAGACCATTTCTAAGGATTCTGCTTCAAAGGTTTTACATGTACCACTGCACCATACATTAATGAAGACAGTCTAGTCTTTTCAAAGATCATGTGTCATCAAGGTCTGCAGAGTTTTCATTGTCATTTGCAACAAGAGCTTCTCTGTTCTCATATGTCCAGAAGCCATTCAGATCAATTAGAATGGTGGTAACTGTGTCACCTTGATTACTATTGATTAAATCTTGAAGAGAGATTTTCAGAGGATCCTTTGGTTTTACCATGTCAAAGATTTCATCCTTGACATCTTGAAATGAAACAGGATCTTGTCCATGGATTTTCATTAGTTCTTGTATGGCCTGTATTTAGTGGAAATAAATCCTAAAGAAATAATTAAGGGAAAAGACATTCAGATATCCCTTGTTCTCAATATCAAGAAGTTTGAAAATATACTGTAGAGCTGCAGGTTCCTTTCTGTTTTCTAGTGCAAGAACAAAGTCCAAGTAGGTCTTATAATCCATTTCTCCATCATAAGTGAGACACTCCTGGAAAACACGATCTAAGAAGACGTTCGTCATGGTTGCTGTTCCATAGCGGGAGAGTTCTTCTTTACTTAGCATGCCATTGTGATCCTTATCAAGATTCAAATACTGGCCATAAACCCTTAGGGCAGAAGGAGCAGAAAACCAATTTGTTTCTTGACTTTCCTTGGATAGTTCCTCATCCCTTAGCTCCAATAAATCATCTAGGAAGCTGCATGCTAAAATATCTTGAATTTTTATCTTCCCTATTCTTAGGGGATCTAAAAAGAAGAAGAATTTCCTAACTGCTGTATAAACATAAAAGGAGTAAAAGGATTTTTCCAGCCCATCTAATTGTGGCAAGGTGGGGATAAGTTCCAGTATGTAGTTTTCTAAATCAGATTCCCGAAGGTATTCTTGCCCAGCGACATCATATAAACTGAGGCCTATTCTTGTTTGATGAGGACAAACGTTTCTCATGACATAATTAAAGAACTAGAACTGCATGATAGAAATTCTTCGGTATGAATCTGTATGGAGTTTTTCAAAGACCTTTGCTGTGAAAAACTGCTTGCACTTTGGTCCAGCTTTTTCACCAACTTTCAAAAAACTTTCATAATTGATCATTGCTGCTTCTTCAATCATAGGTAGTTAGTGTTTGATGTTTGTCTAGCAAAACCTATAAATTCTGTAATTCTTCATTATCTAAGAGTTCTCTGCTTTTTCTTTGTAGAAAGACAGCTCTGGATTCCTCTCTTAATTTATGTAGCAAAACTTCATCTACAGCTGGCAGCGTTTGCACTGGTGTTGGGCGTCGATAACTGCCAGCGAAGAACTTCTTTGCAGTCCATGGCCACCTCCCGCCCCAGTTTGCAAGAACAAAGTCCAAGTAGGTCTTATAATCCATTTCTCCATCATAAGTGAGACACTCCTGGAAAACACGATCTAAGAAGACATTTGTCATGGTTGCTCTTCCATAGCAGGAGAGTTCTTCTTTACTTAGCATGCTATTGTGATCCTTATCAAGATTCAAATACTGGCCATAAACCCTTAGGGCAGAAGGAGCAGAAAACCAATTTGTTTCTTGACTTTCCTTGGATAGTTCCTCATCCCTTAGCTCCAATAAATCATCTAGGAAGCTGCATGCTAAAATATCTTGAATTTTTATCTTCCCTATTCTTAGGGGATCTAAAAAGAAGAAGAATTTCCTAACTGCTGTACAAACATAAAAGGAGTAAAAGGATTTTTCCAGTCCATCTAATTGTGGCAAGGTGGGGATAAGTTCCAGTATGTAGTTTTCTAAATCAGATTCCCGAAGGTACCCTTGCCCAGCTACATCATATAAACTGAGGCCTATTCTTGTTTGATGAAGCCAAACTTTTCTCATGACATAATTAAAGAACTGCATGATGGAAATTCTTCCATATGAATCTGTATGAAGGAGTTTAGCAAAGATCTTTGCTGTGAAAAACTGCTTGCACTTTGGTCCAGCTTTTTCACCAACTTTCAAAAAACTTTCATAATTGATCATTGCTTCTTCTCCAATCATAGGTGGTGTTTGGTGTTTGTCCAGCAAAGAGTTTAGGGCTGGGCTACCCAGCAGGCAGCCCCTCCCAAACTCACCGTTTGCACCGGTGTTGGGCGTCGCTAACCGCCGGCGAAGAACTTCTTTCCAGTCCATGGCCGCCTCTCCCGCGGCAGCTCTTACATTTGCGGTTTACTCATGTGAGGGGAATTTTGAAAGTAATGGGGGACCAGCAGTTAGAGTAATGGCTATGTCACTGAACTCCTATGTAGTCGACCGTGGTTCGAGTCCTGGACCAGGTGGCTTAAACTCACGCTGGGAGTGTGTGTGTGCATACCCAAGATCCCAAGAGGAGAATGGAGGAGAAGGGATTGCCACGTGGCCATCCCCCCTGGGGAGTATGATTTCTCACTTCTGTCTCTCTATCTCTCTGTCCTTCTGGTGAGTGTACCTGCCCTATAGCAAAAGAAAAAAAAAATCACTCAAAGAAAAAAAAACGAAAGAAAGAAAAAAGAAACTAATGGGAAGAGGAATGGGTAAACAAATTCAGGCTCTGATGACAATCAAACCTCCACAACAACCAACAATTTGACCTACACAAATTATTAACCACAGGGTAGTTGCTTACTTCAAAACCATGAGAAACATTATTTCAACATTAAAGCCTCACAATTTTTTTACTTTTCATTTTTTAGGTTTTGGCCTCAGGGCATGTGTGCTCACCAGAGACAGACAGAGGGAGAGTGTAAAATCACCTCTCAGGGGTATGGTCATGCCACAATCCCTTCTCCTCCATTCTACTCTTGGGATTTTGGGCACACATGCACATGTGCCCAGTGTGATTTTCAAGCTAAAATGTTTGGGACTTGAACTGTAGTCAGCTATGTGGGAATCTAGAACCTTAACCACCATATCACCTGTGGCTCCCCTACAAATTGTTATTTAAGTTTATTTATTTATTTTCTTCAGGAAAGAGAGAGCGAGACACCCTCAACAGAGTCTTACGCCATGATTCTGCCCCCCCCCCCCCACCCTCCACGCAGCCAGTATCCCAGGTGCACCCACCAACAGAGTCTTACGCCATGATTCGCCCCCCCCCCCCAAGCACTCCACGCAGCCAGTATCCCAGGTGCACCCAGCATGCCCAGTCTGTTAAGGCAGACCAAGGACAAAACCTAGAGCCTCCTCCTATGGTCTCCAGCATCACACCCTATAGCTTATGCTTCTGCAGTTAGTTTAATAAATTCTTAAAACTGGTAAAATTAAGGAAGCATTTTTAAAAACTTATTTATTTATTGAGAAAGAAGAGAAAGACAAACAAGTACCCTCAATAGAGTCTCATGACCCAATTCCCAGGCCACCACCCTCTAGCTTTCCTAGCCAGCTAGGATTGCAGGCACATGTGCATGTGCCAGGTGTGTACAGGTTGACCTTGGAATACAACCCTCATCTTCCAGATGGCTTCCAGCATCACAGAGCCTTGCACTACAGCTGTGCCACTGGCCAGGAAGGTATTTGAGATTCCTTCCAGCAGGCAACTACTCTTAAGATACTGTTCCGGAGAATTGGGTGATAAGTTTTCACTTTGCTATCTCATTTAATATTGCTGCATGAGGGACCAGCAGTTAGCGTAATGGCTATGTTACTGGACTCCCACATAGTCGACCACGGTTAGGATCCCAGACCCGGAGGTTTAAAACTCACGCCGGGCGCGTGTGCATGCGTGCCCAAGATCCCGAGAGGAGACTGGAGGAGAAGGGATTGAGGCGTGGCCATCCCCCCTGGGGGGTGATTTCTCGCTTTCTGTCTCTATGTCTCTCTCTGTCTGTCTGGTGAGCGGACGCGCCCTAGAGCAAAAAGAAAACCTCTCCAAAAAAAAAAAAATATTGCTGCATGAGCCCTCACTGACAAGAGTATTCCCAGGCACATTCCCAATAAAATCGTAAGGCCATTTTTGTACTAAAAAAATGTAATTTAGAAATTCTAATTAGTATCAATTTAATTTAACTCTGATCTTAATATTATATCATTGCTATTCTCATTATGAATCTGCTCTAACCAGATTCAATCAATTCCCAACAGTGAACCTATTCAAAAGCTCATGATGGCCTTGTTCAACTTGCAAATCAGATATTCTTACTTTCCTGACAATAACAAAGTCTGCTAAAAATGTCATAGTGTGAGTAAATTATTATCAATCATAGTGAAGACAAAAAAGTTAGTGAATTAAGAAATTTCAAAATCTAACTTTCATTTTTAGCCAGGATGGCGTAATAAGGACCAGACTTACCACTTGAGATAACTAAAAAAGAACATATAAAAAAGATGAAATAATCATCTTCAAACATCAGACAATAGGTAGTGCAAGATGGTAATATTTGAGAGAAAATAAATGTACAAATACATTTATTTTCCATGCACTGATTAGAGAAAGTGACCAGATTGCAACGCAGTAGAGGTAAACTCAAACAAACCCTGGAGCCTCCCTCATTTAAAGAGAAAGAGTATTCAAGAACAGCAAGGAGGCTCAATGTTATAAGGCAGAACATCAGAGAGGAGAGAGGTACATGGATAAGAGAGAGGAAGAGAGAGAAGAAAGAAGAGCTATTCAAAGATCTGCAGAGATTCTTCTGGGTCTTCTGTTGAATATTGATCACTGTAGGTACCTTAGGCAAGGTAAAGAATCACCAAAATGGAGCAGGGGCCATCATCCCTAGAGCTCATGCAGAGCCTGAAGTAGTCTGTGTTCTTGTAAGTTGGAACGAAAATGCCTTGTAATGCTCAGACAGAGAATTGGGAAGGAAGCTCAGGGGAGTATTACTTCAGTAGTGGGGAAAAACAGCCCTGTTTAAAGGCTGCTCTGGTCCTGCCTTGTTAGGCTTAAGAACAAGCCATAAAAGTCAAACTGTTTCCAAGAAACTTAACTGCATCCCAGAACAAAGACTTAAAAGTGTAAAAAATATCTGGCACACAACAAGGTAACATAGGCAGTATCCTCATTCTTTTTTTTCTTTTTTAAGATAGATTTTTGCTATAGTGTGTGTGCACTTGATGGAGAGACAGACCGCAAGAAATCACCCCACCCCCCCACCCCCAGGGAGGAAGGCCATGCCACAGTCCCCTCACCTCCATTCTCTTTTCAGAATTTTGGGCACACATGCACACTCGCTCAACATGTGTTTTAAGCCTCCAGGTCTAGGGGACTCAAACCACGATTGACTGTGCAGAGTCCAGTGACATAACCATTACTCCATCTGCTGGTCCTGCAATATCTTCATTCTAAACAGAAAGTAACAGCCATGTAAGGAAGCAGGAAAATAAGACCCATAATGAGGGGGAAAAATCGATGATAATAGGTACACAGAGGATAAAAGTTGTACTAAGTACAGTAAAACAGCTGTTATAATGATAGTCCATATGTTAAAGGGATGAAGGAAAGCATGGGCTAGCAGGGTTTGTTTGTTTGTTTATTTTCATAGAAATTAACATTTAAATTTCTTTAGAAAAGCCAAGGGCCTAGAATAGCCAAAATGACTTTGACAGAAAAACTATTTAATATTGCACCATTTGATTTCAAGGTTTATTGCAAAACTATAGTGGTATTGGTTTAAAGGTAGACAAATAGATCAATAGAATAGAATTGAAATAAACCCACTTATGTACATTAATTGATCTTTGGTAGAGATGCCAAGAAAATGGGAAAAGATTAATATTTTCAACAAATGGTGATAGACAAAAATGCAAAATAAAATAAATTTTGATCCATACCCTATGTCACTTATAAAAACTAGAAATTAATCATAGATTTAAACATGAGATAAAATTATATGAGGATCTTCATTTTGCAAAGAATCTTTAAATGGAGCACAAAAAAAACTACAGAAAAAATAAATTAGACTATATCAAATTTTAAAATTTTTTCTGAAAAAAATAATAAAATTTATAAAAATTCAAAGATGGGGCCAGCCCATGAATAGAAGTAAAGGCAGCTATTATAAATGCCACATAGCTGCTGCAGTTGTGAGTCCTGGACCCAGGGAGCTGAAAAACACACTCAAGTGCGTGTGTACATGTCCAAAACCCTACAAAATGAAAGAGATTGAAGAGAAGGGACTGTGGTGTAACCATTCCCTATGGGAGGTGCTTTCTCTTCCCTCTCTTTTTCTCTGTCTCTCTCTCTCTCCAGCAAACACTAATACCATCTGGCAAACTACCAAAAAAAAAAAAAAAGGAAAAAAGAAAAAGCAATCCAAAATTTGTGAGAAACATTTGAAAACATGTATCTAATATAAATAAGACTTTTATCTATTATATATAATAAACTACTAATCAGTAAGAGGATTTAAAAAAATACTTCATCAAAGAAGATACACGGATGGAAAATAAGCCCATGAAAAGCATCAGAGAAATGCAAATTAAAATTACAGTAAGATTCTAGAAATACCCACAGAAAATGCAAAAAAACAAAAAGACAGCTCGTACCAAGTGTTGGCAAGCGTGTGTAGCTACTGAAACTCTCACATACTTTTGGTGGGAATATAAACTGGTTAAATTACTTTGGAAAATATTTTGGCAATTTTTTAAGAGGTCAAATATGACTGTCATATAATCTAGTCATTCCATTCCAAGTTATTTACCCAAAAGAAAAAAAAGGCATATATCCACATAAATATTTGTATACAAATTATTTATTGGTAATAACCAAAAAGTAGAGACCACTCACATGCCCATTGGTAAGTAAATGGATAAAAGATAAGTGTGGTATACACATCAACTGACTGTTATCCTGAAGCATAAACGAAGACTATTACTACATGTAACAGGGACCAGCAGGTGGCATAATGGTTACATCGCTGGATTCCCATGCAGTCAACCACTTTTCAAGTCCTGAACTTGGTGGCTTAAAACACATGCTGGATGTGTGTGCGTGCATGCCCAAAATCCTGAGAAGAGAATGGAGGAGAAGGGACTATGACATGGCCATCCCATTGGAGGTGATTTCTCACATTCTGTCTCTCTGTCTCTGACTCTCTGGTGAGCACATGTGCCCTATAGCAAAAATCTCTCTCTCTCTTTAAAAAACAAAAAAGAAAACTGGGACCAGAAGGTGGCATAATGACTATGTCACTGAACTCCTGTGTAGTCAACTGCGGTTTGAGTCTCAGACCCAGTGTCTTAAACTCACCCTGGGCACATGTATGTGCGTGCCCAAGATCCCGAGAGGAGAATGGAGAAGGTACTGCAGTGTGGCCATCCCCCCGAGAGGTGATTTCTCGCTTTCTGTCTCTCTGCCTCTCTCTGTCTTTCTGGTGAGCACATGCGCCCTATAGCAAAAACCGCTCCAAAAAAAAATATATAGCAATATGGATGAATTTCAGATCATTATGATGGGTGAAGTTAGAAAAAAAAGTATATATGATTCCATTTATGCAAAATTCTAGAAAATACAAGCTTATATAGTGAGAAAGCAGATCAGTCATTGCCTTCAGAAAGAGTTGAAGAAAAGAAATGGATTACATAGGGGCATAAGAATTGTTGGGTTTGAGTAACATGGTCATTATGAAGTCTAAATTTATGCAGTTCATACTTAAGAACATTTCAGGAGAAATAAAAATATTAAAATTCAAAAATCAGCTCTAATTTTGAGACTATTTTATTTGAACTTGGCTATGTGACCTATTCTGAATTTCAATTTCCTTATCTGTAAGAGAGAAGGTTTGGATTAAAAGACTTCTGAAGTCTTCTCACATTTAGATGTCTACTTCTTTAATTTTGTCTATCTATGATCTCAAGGACAGTAGGTTACATAGATATTTGTTCACAAATATTTGCTACTTCTCCTCATAAGTCTTCCCTTTATGTTGCATTTATGTAGAAAGGTTGTGTTGTAACTTGAAATTTGGCATGGTTATCTGGATTTTTAAAAAATAATTATTTATCTAATTTTTTGAGAGGTTTTTGCTATAGGGCGCGTGCGCTCGCCTTATTTATCTAATTTTAATTATTCATTTATTTATTTTAATTCAACCAGAGAGAAACGCAGAGAGAAATAGAGGGAAAGTGAGAAACCAAGCCACCAGATCCAGGACTCAAACCATAGTCAGCCATGTGGGAATGTCCAGCACCTTAACTACCATACCACCTGCTGCCCCTATGTGGC
Organism: Tupaia belangeri chinensis; assembly: GCF_000334495.1. Taxonomy (NCBI): domain Eukaryota; kingdom Metazoa; phylum Chordata; class Mammalia; order Scandentia; family Tupaiidae; genus Tupaia; species Tupaia belangeri. The sequence continues at coordinate 1,989,188 of NW_006160204.1, forward strand.
TTACTTCAGTTCATAGAGTGTGATTGATAGTAAAATAATCATAAGCTTTAAGAATAGGTTCTTGGGACCAGCAGTTGTTGTAATGTTTGTGTTGCTGGACTCCCGTATAGTTGACTGTGGTTCGAGTCCTGGATCCAGCAACTTAAAACTCACAGTGGGTACGTGTGTACTTATACCCAAAATCCCAAGAAGAAAATGGAGGAGAAGGGATTGCAGTGTGGCCATCCCCCAGGGGGGTGATTTCTTGCTTTCTGTCTTTCTCTGTCTCTCCCACAGGTGTACACACCCTATAGCAAAAATCTTTATAAAAAGAAAAATAATAGGTTCTGCAGCATCCAGTGATAGACCTTGAACAGTCTGCTTCATCTGTTCTTAACAGTTTGCATTAGGATGTGAGAGAGAAAAACATTCCTGTGTTTTCTGGGTCTCTGTGGTGACCCAGATTGAACTGGTGAGTATGACTGAAAAAGCAAACAAAAGAGAAGAATATGGCTCTGCCCTGTTTGTTAACATCTTCCAAGTAATGAAGAAACACAAGATAAGACCTGAGTTCTCTTTGAGGGTGGGAACGAGAGCGAAGAAAGGGTAGAACATAGTGGCAGACCTGTTGTAATGTTCATGTGAACTAGAAAGGAATCTCTGGATGCACCTCTAAGATTTGAGGGATATCTTGTTACTGTGGTATAAGTTCAAAATGACTGACAAAGAAATTGATATTATAAATGATTCCAGGGGCCAGTAGGTGGTATAGTGGTTAAAGCACTGGACTCCCACATGGCTGACTGCAGTTTGAGTCCTAGACCTAGCAGCTCAAAAATTTTGCTGGGTGTGTGTGCATGCATGTCCAAAATCCCAAGAGGAGAATGAAGAAGGGATTGTGGTGTGGCCATGCCCCCTGGGGGGTGATTTCTCAATTTCTCTCTGTCTTTGTCTTTCTCTAGCAAGTGTACTCACTACTCTCTGGCAGAAACCTAAAAGAGAAAGGAAAGGAAAGGGGAAAGGGAGGGAAGGAATGTAGATAACTCCATAATATATAAATCTATAAAGAAACTTCTGCCACTTAGGTTATACTTGTTTCAAGGCTACTCAGAGAAACTACTATTGGCAGTGAAAAGGCAGTAATACATGTTATACAAATGTTAAACTATTTGGTAAAATTGTTACCTGTAGTAAGTTTGGAGTATCCATTCTTGGCAATAAATTTCTGCCATTAAGCAAAGACCTCGAAAAACAAAATACCGGTAAGAATGAGTCAGTACACGTGCCATTTCTTCAGACTATAAGCTCTGTGATACCAGATAGCACAAATACTTCACCTGAAAGGAAAGTGAGGAATCATAAAAAAAAAAAAAAAGAATTAAATAGTTTGTTTCCAAGCAGCATTTAAAGAGAATTTAGAAAGTCCATAAATTCCAGGATTTGTAGGATTCTGAAAATGGAACTGATTCTTTTTTCTTGCTAGTGAGTTATAAAATGGGGAGGATCTCTCAGCAACAAAGAATAATTAATACTTAGCCTCTAAACAGGACCAGATCAAATCAGTGATGTGACTATGAAACATTTTTTGGATTATCAGTGTTCTGGTGCCATTAGTAATATGCTTTTGCTCCAGAAGAAAAAAAAAATCAAAAACCTTTGCGTGCATTGTGCTCTCTGAGGTAACAGCCATGCTTAGAGTGCCTGACAGAGATGCTAAGTGTGTCATACAAATATAGTGGAAAATTGTTGGAAGAGCCTCCCTACATGAGAACGGTCCATCTCTGTATGTCCTCAAGCGAAGGCCTCTCCTGCAATATTCACTTGACTTCTAACATTTTCACAACCATTCTTATGCCAAGAGTATCTTATAATAATATGGTCAACCTGATGTAAAGTGGGTTCCTTAGAATACTTTGGGAAATGTTAATGTAGTAGACAAGAATTGGTCTGTGGTCATATTAGTTTAGAAAACAGTTTAACATTAAACAGTTTTACTTAGTATAGGACAACTCAAGAGTTTATTGTTTTGTTTTGCTTTTTAATTTTGTGAGAGGTACTTGTGCTCACCAGAGAGAGAAAGACAGGAAGAGGGAAAGTCAGAAAACAGTCCCCAAAGGCCAAGGCCATACTGCAACCCCTTCTCTGTCTCTCCTTTTGGAATTCTGGGCATGCGTGTGCACTTGTCTAATATGTTCTTCAATCCACTGGGTCTGGGACTTGAACCACAAAGGTGGTTCATGTAGGATCCTGTCGCCTTAACTACCATGTCGTCGCTGGCTCCAACTCAAAGACTTTTTAAATGCTGGTGGAATGGTGAATTTCCAAGGACAAAAAGGATATACAACATTTGCCAGATTTATTTGACCATAGAACATTGTTTTTCCCCCCACAGAGCATTGTGAAGATTTTACATATTCTACAGAAAACACATGCAATTTAATATTCCATGGAAAAACTCTTACAATACTGATTCTATATTAATATCTTTCCCCCCCTATAGGGCACACACATGCATTTGCTGGAGAGGGATGGGGGGGGGGGGCGTGGAGGGATGGGGGGATGGGGTGTGGAGGGATGAGAAATCACCCCTCACCCCGGGGAAATAGCCACACCCCAATCCCTTCTCCTCCACTCTCATCTCAGGATTTGGGGTCTGTACGCACACGTGCCCAGAGTGATTTTCAGGGCACAGGTCCAGAACTCAAAGTCGACCATGTGGGGTACCGTCACCTTAACCTCCACGCCTGATCTTTGATTTTATTCCTTTGGCCTGTGCATCTGTGACTCCTCTCATAGTACTAATAATGATTAGGAGCAAAGATAATAAATCTTAAGATTTTTGCTTCCTGTCTTTTTCTATGCATATTTATATGCCATTAGGACTACATAATCAATACATCCTCTGTTCTTCCATCGTGCCATGTTAATGACTCAATTACAGCACTTTTCTCCAACTGAGAAACTGCCTTTTGTCTTGCCCAGTACAGCAACACGTGGCCCTGGTTCAGTGGGAAGGAAGCCAGTGTCGTTGCTGGCCCGATGCCTGGCACACCAATCAAAAGCTGGGTATGAGCAGGGAGCCCTAGAGAGACTCCTAGTCACGGTGTTGAAGCATTGTTCGTCTTGCCTCTCCCAAAGCTTCCTGGATCTCCCTGTGCTTTGCAGTTTGCGTCACTTGTCCAGTACCTTCAGACTAATTTATTGCCGGTTGTTCGGTCATTATTCCCCTTATCTCCCCATTATTGACTCTTCTTACTCTTCTCCAACTACACTCTGTGCTTTTGAGTCTTCCAGTCTGCTCTGGCTGCTCCTTCCTCACTAATGCTATTTATCTCTGCATATGCAAGCCTGCTTGTCTTTTGAAGTCCAGTCCAAATTCTCCTTATCTTTGAGTCCTTAATTTTTGCCATGGGGCATGTACTTCCCAGAGAGAGACAGAAAGAAATAATGAGAGGGAAAGTGAGAAATCAGCCCCCAGGGGAAATAGGCACCACATAATTCCTTCTGTTCCATCCTCCTTCTGGGATTTTGGGCACATATGCACACATGTCCAATGTGATTTTCAAGTTGCTGGGTCCAGGCATCATACCACAGTTGGCCATGTGAAAGTCCAGAGCCTTAATCACTAGTTTATTTGATCTTTAGAATCACAGCATTTCACTTATATTCATTTTTGACATGAACCACATTCTTTCATATAATACAGTTATTTATATATACACATCTCTGTCCTATTAGTTTATGAGCTCTAGGAGGGTGAGTGGTATAATTTGTTTATCTTTGGATCTCCCCATGCACAAACTTTCTGCACAAAGAATATGTTCCAGAAGACAATAATGTATAAAAGACTGCTGATAAAAATAAAACTCATAAATCCTCATTTAAGATGGGTAATACAGCCAAACCCAAAATATAAAAACTTTAATGACCTTGAGGAAGGCAAAGATATGGGGAACAGAACACTTTCAGTTTGTTTTCAAAAATTCTTCTCACTTTTAGGGACCGGCAGTTAGAGTAATGGCTATGTTGCTGGACTCCCATGTGGTCGACTGCAGTTCGTGTCCTGGACCCGGTGGCTTAAATCTCACACCAGGCGCATGTGCGTGTGTGCCCAAGATCTTGAGAGGAGAATGGAGGAGAAGGGATTGCGGAGTGGCCATCCCCCCTGGGGGGTGATTTCTCGCTTTCTGTCTCTCTGTCTGTCTGGTGAGCGCACACGCCCTATAGCAAACAAACAAAAAAAATTATTCTCACTTTTCTAAAAAATTTCTTTTGTCATAGGGCTTGTGTGCTCACCAGAGAGGAGAGAGACAAAGATACAAAGAGAAAGAAAGTGAGAAATCACCTCCCAGGGAGGATGACCACACTGCAATAACCTTCTCCTCCAGTTCCTCCTGGGATTTGGGGAACACATGCACACGTGCGGGTGTGATTTTCAAGTTGCTGGTCCTAGGACTCAAACTGTTTTCTGCTATGTAGGAGTCCAATGCCTTAAGTGCCTTAACCACCATGTCACCTGCTGGTCTCTCTTCCCACAGTATTGAATGAAGCCAGTCTGATTCATTTATCTGAGTTCACTTGTTAATGATGAAAAGAAAGGTGTATAACATAGCTTATTTTATAAAATACTAGGAGGACACTTCAAAAATTCAACCTTAGGAGCTATTTAGTATGTAAATGGGGAAGAAAATATTTTGAGCAGTAGATGTGCCTGTGAAATGAAAAGATAATCCTCTTACTTATCATATGTATCTTGTATGAATAGTTAGTTATTCTACCATGACTACTGTCTCATTGAGACCCACAAGTATGGGGCTGCATACCTGTGTTTAATGGGTGAGATTTACTGGGCAAAGGGGTTGTTAATTGGTTCCAATCATCTAGGTATGTTACTGGGTAGAAAACAGAAACTAGGAGGAGAGTTAGATTTTTCACTTCTGTTGGCCTGGATTTAGAACAAAAATTTATCAAAAATGTCACATACTGGTATTTTTGACAGTACATGGTCTCTTGTTTAAATTTTTACAGCCTTAGAAGACATAATTAATCCAACATATACTCCCACACAATGCCTCAGTAACTACGAACTGTTTATTAGAGTTGGCATGTAAGGAAGCAATCAGAGTCATTCCTAGTCTAAACGATTACAAGATTATTCTAAGTGGTACATTTTAGTATGTGGTTTGATGGGTGAAGTTCAGCTGGAAATAAAAAGGGAGCGACATAGAGAAGATTCTCTTCTTTCTGTGGTTCCAAATGGATGTTGAAGACACTGAAAGCTCAGGAAAACAAGTTATAATATGCACCATGAGGCTTTCCAACTATCTGACACTCTGTATTCATTGGTTTTTGGGCACTGCCTAGATTTCTAAAAATTGTTGCATTTTGACTTTGCCTATGATATACCCATTTTCCATTTATTTATTTATTCATTTATTTTTGCCTTCCTAACTAAACCCTGATTTTGTTCTGTACTCCAAAGATCACACTTCCATGTGCTTCATGGGATTATCAGAGATTAACTCTTGAACTCTCCTGCTAAGTATGCAGAGTCCAATTTTTGTTAAGAGTAATAAGTACATATATGTATATGCATGTGAGCAATACTGGCACTGGTTACAGGTAGAAGAGGATGCCTGAGCGCTTTTAGAAAAGAACTTCTTGGACTCAGCAGGTGGTTAAGGTGCTGAATTTTCACATGGCCAACCATGGATCAAGTCCTGAACTTGAAACATCTTGAAATACTCTGCTCAGAAAGATGTTGAAAAACCACAACTTGAAAATCATGCCAGTACCTGTGCATGCATACCCAAAAATCCCAAGAGGAAAACGGAGGATAAGGGACTGCATTGTGGCCATACCCCATGCCTCCTTAACCCCCTGGGAGCTTACTTCTCACTTTCCCTCTCTCAGTATCTTCTTTTTCCAGTGAACACCATGGAAAACCTTTAAAAAAAAAAAAAAAAAAGGCTTTCTTGCTCTTTAAGAGGAATCCATGAAGAGGTAGTCCTCTTCTTCCTCGGAACATCATCATGCTTAAAAATGACTCCTGAAATGGCTATGGTCATCACATGACTCTAAGTGGCAATCATGTGAAAAGTGTATAATTAAAAGATGAAAGAAGCTGAAACTTGAAGGCATCATTGAATCTCTGATCGTAGAGTACCAAGGATCTGCCTTCTTCTATTCCCCTAGATCAAAGTCATTTTAAGTGGAAGAAGTTCTCTATTACTTGCTATCCATGGCATTTGAACTAAAATGACATTTTTGTTAAAAAAAAAAAAAACATACATTTTTAGCTCTTGCCTTTTTTCAGTTAGGCTATGAGGATTTATGAAATGCTTTGGATTCATGTTTGATCTGAATTAAAAGTAGAGTAAAACAATCTGTGTCCCCGCATCCCCATCCTCACCCTGCTCAGAAAGATGTTGAATGCCAACTTGGAAGCATTTGAGTTTGACTTCAATTAAGGAAGGTGTTATTTCTGCTCACACCTTCAAATCATGCTATGGCCATCCAGCACTTCACATAGAAAACATTCTGCTCACGACATATGACGTGCAGAGGAAAGAAGGCTGCTTAGGTGCCTGCTGGCTCAGTGAATACTCATGCAGGGATGGGAAGAGTTGGCTTTATTGAACAATGATCACCAGATACCAGAAAGTCACTTCTGTATTTGTTTTTCTTTCTCTTTTAGAAAGACATGTTTAGGAGGCAAGATGTTTTTTATTCTAAACTTTCTTTTTTGATGCTAATCACTTAATGACATTTTCCCCTTCTGGGCTGAGGTTCTTCGCATTTGATCTCTGTCTTCTTTTTGACTTAATTAATTGGACCAAATCCTTTTCCCATCTGCCCCATATTACCACTCATTTTCAGAGCAATCTCATGGAGGTGGAATAAGAACAAGAATGTGCCTCTTGGCCAGTGATCACATAGCAAGGAACTGGAAACTTGGTATCAGAAGGTACAGCTGGACTGAGACCACATCATGAATGTTTATAGGGCTCCAGAGGCTGTTCCACACTGCTTTTATCCTACAAACTCTGATCTGCCATAGCATAATGAAGTAGTCACATCTGAGCATGTTCGTGCATCCCAAAGTTAATCCCCTTACATACTATATCTAGTGTTTATGTTGACTTTTAACTGCTTTAAATTTAGCATTTTATTTACAATAATGAGTCACATCTTTGACCACTGAGTATCTTCCAGACACTATGCTACCTGCTTTGCAGATGACAAATTCTATTCATTCCACTCAACTATCTCATGAAGTAAGTATTCTATTTACTTAATGAGTGAAGAATCTGATCAAAGGAGAATAATTTGTCCAGAGTCCTACCATATAGAAGTGGCATAACCTAGATTTGATCTTATTCTTATATGCTTAAGTCAACTCTCTTAAGCACTAAACTTATATCTTTCTCTCTCTCTCTCTCGCTCGCTTGCGCTCTCTCTCTCTCTCTCTCTCTCTCTCCCCCTTTTTCTCTCTGGCATCCTCTTCCCAAATGTAAATGCCTGCAGGGTATATACCCAGCAATTAGCTCAGACCAAGTATATACACAAGTTCTCAGTAAACAGCTGTTGTTATTAGCATAGAATAATGTGAATAATATAGGCAAAAGCAATTTCATTGATCTAGAGGCAAGTTCTGATTCAATGAACCTCATTTATGAGGAAATTACCCTGAGTGTGGCATTTAGCTCAGTTACATAAGGTACATCCTTAGTAAAGCTAGATTTAAGATTCAGTGACTGCAATACTACTTAGTATTATCGGCTGACTCACTGATTGTGTTCTTGGCTGAAGGAAAGAACATGAATTGATCATTCAAAATCTGTCATGCTGCTGTAGTATTAAAAAAAATTCAGAAAAATCTTTGAGATGCTACTATTGGTAATCCAGTCACATCACTTTTGTTAGTGTATATGAATAATTAGAATTAAGGTTATTGCCAGACTATGGGGTATTCCTTCATAATGAGACTTGTGGTAACAAGAGCTGTGTCTAACTTCTCTCTATTTCCAAGAACTGATACAATGATTGACACATAGAGAATATTTGATAAATGCCCATTAAGTCGAATGAGAACTCTTTACACAGATGGAAAGAAAATGCATTTTAGTTCTCTTTCAGTGAAAAGGAACCATTAACTGAATCTGTGTTAGTTTGATTTTTAAGTTTAAATATTTATTTCTTCTATGAGAAAGAGAGAGAAACAGGTATCCCCGTAGGGTCCCCATGTCATGATTCACTCCCAGCCTTAGCCAGCCTTCATCATGGGCATGTGTGCACATACCCAGTATACACAGCGAGAGTATACATAGACCTTCCCCTGTGGGCCCAGTTGTATTACTGCTGCATCATCTAGCCTCATGAATCTCTATTTCAAAATGTATTTTATGATCCTGATATTAAGAGAAAACAGAAGTTGGACAGAGTGACAGGTGCTTAAATTTCACTTCTTTGTTAATAATTACATAATTTTGATAAAAGTACTATCCTTCTAATCTTCAGTTTTCTGTTTTGTGAAATAGAAAATAGTATCAATCTCATGGGGTTATAAATAAGGATATATTTATTATAACATGTATCTATTATATATTTTATATATTGCATATATGAAAAACACATTATATACTACACACATAAATATTTTCAAGCTATCCTTCAGAAAAGAGATTGATAACCAGAATATATAGGGAACACAAGCAGCTTGCCTGCAAAAATACCGAATAATATAATTTAAAAATGGATGAATGAGCTAAACAGACAGCTCTCAAAGGAAGGCATGTGAGTGGCCAAAATGCATATAAAAACATATTCAGCATCTCTTATCATAAGGGAAATGCAAATCAAAACCACAATGAGATATCACTTAATCCCAGTCAGAATGATCATTTAAGCAAAGAAGCACAAGTGCTGGTCAGGTTGTGGTGATAGGAGACTCTTCCAACACTGTCTAGTGGAAATGTAAATTAGTGTAGCCACTATGGAAAATAATATGGAGGTTCCTCAAAAATGTACTAGTAGGGACCAACAGTTAGTGTAATGGCTATGTTGCTGGACTCCCATGTAGTCAACCGTGGTTCGAGTCCCAGACCCGGTGGCTTAAACTCACGCTGGGCACACGTGCGGGCCTGCCCAAGATCCCGAGAGGAGAATAGAGGAGAAGGGATTGCGACATAGCCATCCCCTCTGGGGGGGTGATTTCTTACTTTCTATCTCGCTGTCTCTCTCTGTCCTTCTGGCGATCACATGCACCCAACAAGAAAAAACCTCTCCAAAAAAAAAGTGTACTAATAGAACTATATATGATCCAGTCCCCTGTTTATTTATCTAAAGGACAGAAAAACATTCAGTTGGAAAGATACATGCATATCCTTGTTTGCTACAAAATGGATTCCATGTCTTAGCAACTCATAATTCAGCAACCTAAGGGCTTAACAACTGGTGACTGGATTGAAAAAATGTGGCACATATACACAATGGAATACTACTGAGCCATAAAGACCAGCAAAACTGTCATTTGATACAAAGTGGATGAATATAGAAGATTTAAGGCTAAGTTAAATAAGCTGGACAGTGAAAGACAAACACTTTATGTCCCAACTCATTATATACCAAATATCTGAACTCTATGGCAGAAATTGAAAGATTTGAAGAATAATAGAGCAAGTGTAGATACAAGAGTCTGTATAAGAGGGGGGTGTGTAGTGGGAGATAGATAAGAGGGTCTCAGGAAAAAAAGCATTTAACATTGAAAGCAATGTATATGGTAATATACTTGATTTGATCATCACATACTGCATGCTTGCTTTGGAAAAACATATTGTATAACATAAAGATGTATAACAACTAAATGTAAATAAGAAATTATACAATTGGGAAAATATTATGTAGTAAGTCCTCCGTATTGGCAGGTTCTGTGGCTGTGAGATTTTCTGCATCTGCAGATGTGCAACCACAGATTGATTTTTTTTCATATCCAGATATGAAGAACCCATGGATACAGTGAGAAGGCTGTGAGGAATTTGAGCATCCTCAGATTTTGGTATCCACAGGGGTCCTGGAACCAATATTCCATGGATTCCAAGAATTATTACATATGAA